>NW_005056218.1:0-3993 GCF_000277835.1 Geospiza fortis
TTTTTTTGGTGTTTGCTATCTGGTGTTTATTAATGTCTCATGCTGCTGTCTTTAAAAGCAGTAAGAAAAGCTCATAGGTGATCAAGCAATTTTGCATTCCTAGTAAAGTGGTGTATCCAGTGTTAATTTAATTGGACATCTGCAATGCAGAATTGAAGCTGCATAGGACATAAGAGCAATGAAAATACATTCATACAAGTTCAGAACCTTTTTAGTCACTTCCTTTTTAACTCAGTGGTCTCACTGAGCCTTAGGAGAGAGAAGCCACCTGGGTTTTCTTGAGTTAAAATCCACCTAGACCTTGAGTATTCTATTTTGGCATTGTTTTTGTTTTATATCCATATAAATGTGGTTCTTTGTAGTCCTGATATGCAGGCACCTTTTTATAACACTTAAGAAACCTGGGGCTTAACTCTGATAGGAAGCAAACACAACTATGATAAAGCATGCTTTGTGTAGTCTTTGTAGCAATAAATAATGAATCTTATAATTAAAGGATGCTCAGCACCCCTCTAAGAGCAGTCAGCTGACAATACTCTAGCTGATAAAATTATGGTGTGGGTATATTGGTGATAAGATAATAAACTTGATTACTTCTCAACCTCTAATTTTTCATGTGGGTTCCAGCAAAAATATAATTTTCTTAACTACTCTCCTTGCGCCAATATATGCATCACTTAATACTTGGCCCCGGTTGTGTTGGCAGTTCTTTACAATTAATAAAATGTAAATCATAACAATTGTTGGATGAGTTGGATGTGGCCCAGGATAGCTTGCAGTGCACTTATTAAATATTAAACATGACCTATGGTCGTGCATAATAACATCCATTGATGGATTCATAGCATCTATGCTTGGCCCACGAGGTGGCCATTTGTAACTTCCACAGTAAATGTCCCAGAATGGGGACAGTGTCCCCAGATGACACCTTGCAATCCCATCTGTTCTTGAGATACTGTGCATGTATTGTTACCATGAAAACAGCACAGTTCTACTTTCTGATTTAGCAAACCCTGAGAACTACTTGGGCTTAGCTGCTTAACTTTCAAGTGTTTTCATATTTCATATTGTGCTAAGGGAACAGAATTGGTGCCAACAATCAAGTATAAAGGGGGCTGTCAGCTCAGACAAAGCCCCCAGCTCCACGTAGAAATATCTGAAATAATGAACTCTTTGCTCTAAGTCAGCAGCAGAATTTCTACTTTTACATGCATAAAAGAGTGTAATCACATGGAATTTAAATATATTTAAATTCTTAACCCCCAAATCAATGTTCTGCCCCAGTTTCTATGAGTTTGGGAAGGAGTTACCAGAAAAGAAATCAGTCTTTCAGTGTGATAACCAGCAATGATGCACAGGCCATGAAAGTGTCCCCAAGTGTACTGCAGTATAATCAAGAATATTCCATTCACTTGCAGCATATCAAGTGAAATCCTCACCTTTCTGAGGCTGTTGCAGGTTTTGCAGTCAATCACAGCGATTCATCCACCAGACTGCCTCAAAGCCAATAATGAAATATGTTTCATTAATAACTGCTGGGTAGAGAACTATATTCAAAGGCCATACACTGCAGTTTTCAAAATTAAGTTATTCAACAGGAACAAATACATTTCTGTTGGAAGAATCTCAGAGATGAAAGTGGTTTCTTTGGATTTTATATGCATTTTATGAGCCAAAATTTTGTGCTAATTTTCCGTAAGCAGCCTGACTTTCACATTATAACTAGAAACCATTGGGTTCTTTTAAAATAGTGTTGCAAGGCAGTCTGAAGATCTCATCTGGTTTACATCCCTGGAGGCTGAAAGTAGGAAACTTTGGAGCCTCTGAAGGATATCTGGAGGATCGATAATCTGTAGAAAAAATTCACAGAGAATTCCTGTTTCAGGAAAATGTACAGCATGCCTTTTTCTTCAGTGAAAGAAGGTTTCTGGAGGCATGAAGGCATTTGTGTATATTCCCAGGTTCTTGATGTGAAAAGTAAAAGGAGGCTTGTGCAGCTGAGTTGGTGTGCAGTTTTAAAAAGAAAAACTGAAACCCTAGGTGAAATACAAGACTTCCCATTCTTATGTAGGAAAAAAATTCATGAGTCAGTCACTAGTAGATGGTAAACTTCCATAACTCATCAGTAAGGCTTTGTATTGCTCACATTTCACTGTGGATGGCTTAAAAACACACATTAGAGCCTGAATGAAGGCAGTAGCATTATAAAAATCTATCACCTTCCTCTGTATTTCGGTGGCAAACATTCATCTTTTGAGTCATCATGTGGTTTTGCACATTTTCCTGGCTTGATATCAGTCTCCAGGATGGGATGGGAGGATCCAGTGCTGTTCTGCTGCCTTGTGTGGTGAGGTGTGCTCCATCTCCATCTCAACCACACACAACTTTGTGTTGGGAAAGGAGAGAGATGGGAAGTCCAAGCCAGGAAACACCACTCTATTCTGATCTTGAAGGTGGCACTAAAATCTAACAAATATTATGCAGTTTCAGGGCACCACTGCATCCCTCAGAGACACCTGATGAATTCAGGGCAAAATCTTACTTTTTTGAGAGGGCAAAGAGTACAAACTTTGTGATGTTTTCGTGCACCAGCAGGACAAAACAAAGCAAATACAAAACAGAGATTGTATCTGGAGGGCAGTTTTAAACCAATTCTGTATTAACGTGTCTACCAGAAAACCCTGGTGAATATGACGGCAAATGTGGGCAGATTAAAACGCACAGACATTCTTCAGGAAAAATCCTCCTCACATTAAGCATGAAGGAGAATAAAAACATAATGAAATTTTTGAAATTTGGATGAGAATAAAATAAAATTATGTTGCTTTTGTAATCCTTGAAATCAAATCCAGAACACTCCAAGACAAAACTAAGGAAACAGGTCAGAGCAGAAGCAATTTGGGCAAAAATGGGATGTTACTGTTAATAATGTGCGCTGTTTCTGATTTGGAGTTCACTTTTATCTGAAGTAGGATTTTTTATTTTGATATATGCTGTGGTATTTGTGGATTGTTGCTCTTAAGTTACATATACTGATTAAGAAGCTGTGAATCCAACAACAGATGTTGGATCTGCATTGTTACAGATGGAACACAGAAGGTACTTCTGTTTATTTAAACTTTTATTCTGTGTTTACAAATGTGTAATTAGGATAGTATTGGGACTTCCTACTGTACAGGTACATAGGAAACAAGCTGATATTTAGCCAGATTTTAGTAAGTGACTGTACCTTTGACAAATAACAGAAAAGTTTTAACAGTTCTCTGACCAGGCAGGGATGAATAAAATCAAACTGGGAGAAGCCTGTACCAGGCATGGCTGAGGCACAAGGTGAAAAATATATTTCACTTGTTCTTTAATTCTTTCCTGGAAATGAAAAGGACTTTTCTATCCACAGTGATTAATTAGTCTTCTTTCTCACAGGTTTAAAAGAAAAAGGAGTAAGATCTTTGGAGGCAAGTGTGTCCATAAATTGTCAGCAGCAATTTGCATTGTTGATGTATTTTGTCTCACAGAAAATGATGTGTGAGAGGCTGACCATGTGCTAGAAGGAACTTCAAGACATAATGATAATTTATTTGAAGGGAGGAGAATAACTATAATTAAAATACAACCAAAAAACCCCCCAAACCCCTACAACCTGAAAATAGCTGTAATGATAGCACAAGAGGTAACAGAAGATGCAGTATGTGAGAGTTTTAATGCAATAAATCCAGGACCCTTAGCCATGTCCTTAAATGTACTGCTTTCAAGTTTTGATCCTCCTGATTGCTGGGAGAACCTTGAAGCATAGAATATGAATGAGTGGTGTCTTTTCAGTTTAGCTATTCCAAATGGAAGACAAAAGGAGAGCAATACAATTTCAAGTACCGATCAAGCTGCAATCTCAGTAAAAGGAAGAATTAGCCCCTTTTCTGAGCCTTAGGCTAGCTGCTATTCCATGTTTAGAGGGCCAAAGTCTGATTAATCCTGGCAGAAGTACTGTGGGAGGGA
>NW_005056219.1:0-3993 GCF_000277835.1 Geospiza fortis
GTGTGTGTGTATATATATATATGTGTGCATATGTGCATTAACATTTTGTAAATCTAACCTTTGGAATTCTTTCAAAAATTGCATTGCTATTTGGATCAGGTTTAGATTTATACAAGCAAGTCTGTCTGGTTTTTATTGTTCTGTACCAAATAACTGTTAGCTCATTTTGCCTAAATTTAATGGTGTCATAGAAGTTGGAGATCATCAAGTTTCTACGTGTTTTGCCAACTAGGAGGAAAGCTATCATGTCAATTGATAGATACTATGGAAAGTCACAGAAAAGTATGAGAATCTACAACCAAAGTTTGCCCATACCCTCCCAATCAATTGCAACACACCAAAGCTTAAAGAAATTTGTCTGTTACCCTGCTTGTTTTCCTTGGGGCTGAATGAATTAGTTTTGCAATACTACCCTTTCTGATCTTTTTCCTGTGATAATTTAATTGTCAAAAAGTTGGTTTTTACAGAAAGCCTCTTGAAAATTGTCTGTTGCTCAGTTTCACTTTGTCTAAATTTGTGGGAGTTTGAGGGGGTCTTTGAAATACTTATAGTCAGGGCACTTTTCAAAGCTCTCAGTGACACTGCAGAGACTGAAGTACATGACTCACTGAGTAAATGTGGCTCATGCTAATTGTCTGGGGACCTTTGTTCTAGTAATACATTGAGTTTCCTGCTCTGACATCAGTTTAGTCAATAGAAGTCTGCTTTCTTTGAATGCAGGAAATAACTGAAACCCAAAACTGAATATCACTATAATGGACATCTTAGGAACCTCACAGAACAAATGAAATTAGGTTATGGGCACAGGCCTTGTTAGAGGTGACTGACACTATTCCCTTCTTGAAAAACTTGTTTCAGTTGCACAAATGCAAGTGCTAAGTAATTGCTTTGCATCATTAATCCATTTTTCAGTACAAATTGGTCTCATTATAATTGGCTGATGAGAATCAATATGGCCAAGTCTTTTAGAGAAATATGTTTTTGTGTGCAAACAGGCAGTCTCAGATCTGTCTTTGCTGGCTGGCAAGGCAGAAATGGGAAGTGCTCTATTGCAGCAGTAAGGATTGCAGTGCATACCATGCAACACTACATCATCACTGCTTACAGCTCACTGATACTGCCAGACCTCTGAAAATACCCTGGAAATGGTTAAATTCACAAAGATTAACTTTATCCCACTGCACACTGCAAACCATAAACAGCAAGAATGCTGTAATTTCTCACATGAAAGGTAAACTGTGGTGAGTGCTGGCATGATTTATAGATCTTGGTTTGTGTAGGCAAAGGGCAACGTGTCTTTGTGTCATGTATAGGTTGTGCATATCTGCAGAAACAATCACTATTTGACTTTACCCTGTATTCCTGAGTAGCTCCGTGCTGTTTGCCTTCAGCAAACATTCTTCGCTGGTTTGCATTAAGTATTTTCAGTGATTGATAGTTTTCTTGTTCAAGGATTGATAAATGTGAATCTGCTTTTCATCTTGGCCTAAAGGGACCCTTGATGGAGTGGAGCTTTTGGGGGTGTTTGTTCTATAAGCTTTGAAAAGAGACTGAAAGACTTGATGCTGAGTCACTGGGGAATGCAATTTATAATGTGTGGCTTGTCTGTCATTCATTATGCAGCATAATCAACTAAGTGACCAGTTCAGATGGGAATAAAATCACTGGCAGTTTTCTCAGAGAGCGTGAGTGGATGAATATCCTTTGGCAGACTCTTAGCCAAACTCCAGTCTGAGAAACAAACTATGCTGTCTTTATGAGTGAAGAGCAAAATCAAGGTCTGGTAGAGAAATGGTGAAAAACAGCAGTGCAGAAGGGGCATCTATGTGCAGATCAAAGCAACTGTTTTGCCAGGTCTTCAGTGATAGCAGATTTTGACATCTTCACTAGGAATAATGGTTTGAACTGTAGAAGAACATAGCTGCAAGGTTAGACATGTGTGAGATCTATGAGTCAAACCAGCAGGGACTGTCCCAGAAAAACCCATGAAATATGCAGACCTTGGAAAATCTGAATATAGTTTGGAAACAGTGTTAAATATAAGAGGAAACTCTAAACTAACTATTAAGGCTTAATATAAATGCTTATTTACACCAACATAAAGGAAATTTTTAGCAATGAAAGCGTTAAGTGAAAGTGAACAGAATTTAAAGGAAACAAAACCAGCATTTAGTGAAGAGGATTTAAAGAGGGCAAAAATCCATTATCAAGTTACCAGAACAAAAATCAAACCTTTCTGATGATCATGTAGCTTTTGCATCATAAAAATGTAAATGAGGAATATTTATTGCAAAGCCAAATTAAAGACTCAGCTAAACATTAAGTACACTGCTACACTACAAAATAAAGTTGTCCATGTCACCAATGGAGAACAATGGTAATTCTTCAAGCTTAGGGTGGCAGCTCTGCCTAATACTTGTAACCTCTTCCTTTTGCTCTGGTGGATTCTGCTTTCCCTGGTGGCCTAAGAAATCTCATGTCTCCTCCTGTGAATCACAAGAGAAAAAAGCAAGCAGAGAGGTGAAATAGTTGGTTCCACACATGAAACAAACAGTAAATGATGTAGCTGCTGGGGAGTAGCAAAGTTGGAATACAATGAAATGTTTTGTTTTAATATGCAAATGAGATAAAGCATAAACAAGAGGGCCTGAAATCAAAACATCTTGAAAGGGAGGTAGGCAGGGCTGGAGAAAGAGGGGAAGTGTCTGACAGGTGGTTGTGTGTGGGAATAGTGAATTAGAGCAGCTGAACCAGAAAACATAATATACATGTGTTTCTCACTTCCCAAATGAAGGGACACCTTTTCGGGTACTGGTTGAATGGCAGTGATTAAAGAGGATTTTCAGGTTAAATGCAAGTACTCCAGTTTCCTGTAGACAATGTTGGATATGAATTTGTAGACGGTATCTTGCCATCTACTAGATAGCAAACTTGTTTGCTGTGGAAGGAAACAGCATCTTTTTAACCCTTTAAAATTGTTAAATAAATGTCACAGAGTAAATAAAATTTAAAGAATAAAGTACTGATAGGAGCTGTAGAAGAAATTATATACAATAGGCTTCTCAAAAGATGCTTTTGTTTAGTATAGCAGTGGTATTTGAATTTTTCAAAAACCACTTTGTTTAAAATATCAGATCCAAAAAACTGTTGGTGTGGAATGTTAAAAATGCATTATTTTTTTTATGTTTCACAGTGAATTTTCATTTGTCGGCCAGAGGTTATTTAGATATTTACTTGATGTGAAATTAAGTGATGAGCTGTTTTTCATTGCAGGAACAAACATTGTGATCAAGGAAAGGAAAACCACATCTGTATTAGAACTAAGTAGTAGCTGCTGTTATTGGCTCTTTAAATTCAACCCAAACAAACAAAAAATATTTCAGCTATTATGTCTTACTCCAACAGGGGAGCACGTTATATCTGCTATTGTTGGCAAGCTGTGAAATAACATTTTTAGATCAATTTACATTACTTAAAGCAAAGTCTTTCCAATAGATGCTTTTAAAGATAATTTCATTCCAATCTGTTCTTTATCCTCTATAGCAAGTTTTGCTAAGATGTTTTTATGCTGGGGTGTGAAGGCAGGCTTTGCTAAATCCAACATTGCTAAGGACAAGCTTTCATGCATGGACTCCACATACACTGATTATTATCAGAGATAAGCTTAATACTCCAGAAACCAGGGAAGCTATATAAAATGAAACTAGGAGGTACCACCCAACCCTTAAGGCTGTGAAGAGAAGCAAAATAGTAATATGCATGTGAAACACTCAGCTGGGTTCTCTGTGGGTTCATGGCAAGAATGGCCAATTTTTTTTGCACACTTTGCAATTGCTCTGTTCCCACAGGGGTAGTGCAGGGCTGGACACACCGAGCTGTCTTTGCACAATCCAGTGCCTGACCCCCTAACCTGATATTTCCTCTCCCTCCCCTGACAAGGTGCTGAATTTTTCTCCACATAGTGTGATAGCTTTTTTAGGGCTTTTTTTTTTT
>NW_005056220.1:0-3985 GCF_000277835.1 Geospiza fortis
GTGGGGTCCCACAAGAGCAGAATAGAGGGACAGAATCACCCTGCCAGCTGCATAGTAGATGATTTTTGGCAGACCAGTGATACAACCAGAGAAAATATCACAAAAATAAACACAAGTAGGAGAGCTAACCAAAAAAAGGTGGGAGGAAAGGAAACAAAAATAAAAAGAAGAAATTTGAAAAAGGAGAGGGAAATGATGAGGCCCCTTCATCCCCATATCAGCATGCAGGGACTTCCTGCTACTGGATAAGCAAAAGAGCAATCCATCAAACCTAATCAAATGAGGTTTCAAGGTAGAGAACACAAAGTTCTGTCCAGACCTTTAGGTTTCTCCAGGATATGTATCAAGTTGCAACTAGTTCAATTAGATTTGTTGAATTCCTGTTCAGCATCTCCAAATATGTATGTCCTTGTGTCTTTCTATACTTCCTATCACTCCCTAAACATCCCAAAAGCAGTTATGATATAACAAAAGTAAGAAAGTTATGACCATGTACTAAAGGGGAATTTGCCCAAAGTTTCAAGTCAAATACATTTGCTTGCTTTCAGCTAAAGGGAGAAACAGCATCAAGCATACTTGACTTACAAAATAAAAGGTTTTTGTATAGTAAACTATGCTGGACTTACAGATAATGACATACTTCTGAGTCTGAAAAGTCTCAACAATCAAAACACAGAACATGCCCATTTGATAACAGGCTTAGCAATATGCTTATAATTTTTGCATAATATTATTTTTCTGAATAATTGTTTATTAGTGACCTTGGGGGAAAAAAGTCATATTTATTCTTAGGTGGAAATTAGGCAATGGCAGAAGGGAAATCAATTGTATGTGATTTTCTGAAAGACATATAATACAATTAGAAATTTATTTTCAGTACCAATTGCATATTTGGGGCTTGGAACAATTCATCTTGATGTCAGCTCAGATATCACATTGGTTTCTCAGTGGTATTGACTTGCTAACATGTTATTTTTTGTCAATTGGAATCCCGTCAAATGTATGTCAGAATTTGCTCTTGCAGTGAAATGCAGAGGAAAATATTCTTATAACACAGCAGAGCTAACGATATTCTTTTGACAACATAAACAGTGTCTTGAGGTTGCTTCTTCCTTCCTTTGTTGAATAAATTGCCTTGAACTTCTGCATGACTTGAACACAACCTGGCATTTAGAAATCTACTTTCACAGCCAGAACGTTCTGTAGAAAATTGTAGGACAAAGTTGACTCTGTTGCCCTTGTTAACAATGTGCTTACAAAAACTGCAGTGTAGCTGCTCTATGGTGTTCCAGCACTAAAACTGCAAAAGTAACATTCCTTTTTATATGGAAAGAGCCATTCTGATGGGCCTGCAATAAATGTCCAAAGAGGAAAGGATGAGTTGAGGACTAAAGTGTCACTCTGAAAATCAGGCAGCTAAGTTCTATTCCTGGATTTGCTTTAGGCTTCCTGAGAAACTACAAAATTCACAAGGCCATTTTGCTCCACTTTCTAAACTATACAAGGACAACATTTACATGTCTTTTACAGGGACATAGCAAATCTCTCTTCATAAATTTTGAGATCCTCAGAAAAAAGCGCAGCTCTGAAATTCTGTATTTTTTTCTAAAATGTTCTGTTCATTTTGTGTTATTTGCTACTGCTCTAAAATTCAATTGAGACGTCAAAAATTATGAATTGTAATGTTGTAATAGAGTTTGGACGTGGAGGGAAATTCATATTCCATTATGATGAGGCTTAAATCAGCCACCTATAGAACATAAAACCTAAACTGCAGAGGTGACAAACAAGGGCATGGAAACACAGATTGAGGTAAAGGGACCTAGACACCACAAACATCAGGTATGGTGATCTTCTTAGGGATGACCTGTTAGAGAAATCTTCTACAAATGCCAACCTCTTCCCAGGAAAAGATTTTGCAAAACACCTGAGTCATTATCTACAATTAACTTGTCGGTTGATTGTGAAACTCCTGCTGCATTAACCAGTTTGTTTTAAGTCGTGTAATAAATTCTAAAGGAGACAGGCCTCATATAGACCTTGCTTATGTGACAGACTGCCAGCACTTAATAGGCTTAAAAATATCATTGTGACTACAATGATAGTGGTAATTCTGTGGTCTTTGTAGCATTTTTCTTCACTGTTACAGGCAATATTATCAATGCATCATATTTCTTGGCACAAGTACCAGTACTAATTATTGAAAAAACTGTCCACCACTTTCAGAAGGCCATGTTTTCACACACAACATCTTTGATTTAGTCATATTCTAAATTTTTGCAAGCAGTTAAACTAGACTGACCTGCTAAACAATACACCTATATGATTTGCTCATTGCTACTATTTATAGGACTAAATGATCTTCTTACTATAGGCAATGGGGACATTTCATTAAATCGTGTGTTAGACAACTTATCCTTACTTTTTGAAATTGAAGCTTAACAAAGCTCATATTTTACCATTTGTCTCGAAGCATAATTGAAATCCAGGTTTATCAGCAAGAAGTTCTACCTAAAGAGGATGCAAGGACTAAATTTTAATTCCAATTCTAAATGAGCTATGCAAATACACTTTTTGGTCCCTAGCATACCTGTGAGTGATATTTTGAATGGAGTTGGTATGACCTATCTTCATGTACTTAAGATGTTTAACTAAGTGAAAAGTGAAGTTCCTTGTCTGAACAAGAAAAGGTCCAGTGGAAAGATACTTCAATAAAAGGATGGAAGAAATACATGTGATTACTCCATTTCTCTTTTATTTACTAGAATAAGTAAAATAATATCACTGCTTTCCTGTTGTGCAGAGAGTATCCTGCAGTCTCTTTGAGATAAACTCAGGCTAGTATGAAAATCATTTGGATAAATCAACACTTCAGAGGCAGCTGCACCAAAATCCTAATGTCTAACACACCCACCAGAGAATGTGCTTGACAGACAGTTATTAATTTCATGTAAGGCCGCTTCATTAACAGAATTTCAGAGAAGTCATGTACAGCAGTTGGATTCCCAAAAGAAAGAAAAATCATTGATTGCATTAGTTTAACTTCTAAGCATTGGCATGTAATGGAGAAATCTTTGGAAGTAGATGATATTTTTTAATTGTGCACGTGCAGCTAATAAGTGTTGCCAAAAATGCAATAACTATTATACCAGTACAGTACAAAGGGTCCACCCATGCTGATAGCTTTTTCCAGATGTCTGAATTCAACCACTTTGTTAATTGGGCTCAGAAAACTTGGCGCAGTTACACACTAACTCAAGAATTAGAATATATCACAGGTGCTCATACAGAAATGTAACAGTGTCATGAAAAAGGGTCAATATAGACATGTAAGGAATAGGATTAAAGGCCACACAAAGATCAGCATTATTTTTCCTACTTCATACTTGCTTTGGTCACAAAAATAGATTTGTTAAACAAATACTGCTCATTACACAGTGACTGTTAAAACACTTTCTTTTCCAGTGCACTCAAGCTCTGGAAGAACTTCACTTTTACTGTGGGGTTAATTAAATTATGCCAACAGCAAGTACAAATATTCATATATATATGTATATACACACGCTTGGTACTGCAGTACATACTGCCTAATTACTGAACAAGCGACACCATATTCCCCACTCCCATTTCTTAAAGATGAGATGAGCTGTGTTTTTCTCCAAGATTTTTGTGAGCTCTTTACAATCCTGTGTTGTTTCTTGGAACAAGCTAAATTTTGTTTAATGCACAGCCTGTAGCTGATGAAGATAATTTTACATACTTCTCTCTTTTATCTCAGTAAGGGATGAGGTTCATCTTGTTATCCTATGCATTTCACAGACAGTGACAGTTTTAAGTAGAGTAACAGCCATGGGTATGACTGTTTTATGCTGCCTTAAGCAGATCTGACTAAAGTCTGGACTTCTCTAAGTTTTATTCAACTGTTTCTGGACTTAAATTGTCATTATGGAAAGCAGGGACAGCTGGAAAATAGCAGGACACAAGC
>NW_005056221.1:0-3983 GCF_000277835.1 Geospiza fortis
TTTTTTTTCTAATCTAGACCTTATATTTTATTCATTAACTGCATTCTCTCAGTTTATTCATTCTGCATTCTTTATAGGCCACTCAAGGAGGAATATAATGCAAATAGACGTGAGATAACACATTGTTATCACTATTTGTAACACTATTTACTTTCAGCAGTGCACAATGCAGCTGCAGTGGAAGAAAAGCCAGATGAATTGAGCACTTGCACTTGCATGTACTTTTCTTTGAACTCTTTATGTACAATATATGGGCTCAATCGTGCCTTTAGGCACAAGCTTGCACAAAGATCATAAATTGAACAATCTCCAAAGACATAATATTGTAGCAACACTCCCTCTTGGCTTCATGATAGGCCAGCCACAAATGAGGCTTTTTGGGAGTATTCAGCAGCATGTGAGCAACATCCTGGACACACTCACCCACCAGGACAGGGCACTGACCCCTGAGAAACCTACTGCTCCCTCCACTGCTTGTCTGCTGCTCAGCTACATCCCCCCAAAAACAGAAATGTGTGCCCCATGCATGCAGACTGAGACAGACACACATTTTCAGTCCCTTCAGGGGATGGATGGCTCTAGAGATCGGTTCTGTGTAGGTTTAGCTGATTTTTATTCCCTCTGAGTGTGGAAAACCTGGAGATACATTGGGTAGATTGAGATTAATCTATTCCTAACTTAAACTGATCTAGATGTGTGTGAGATGCTCATTCAGAAGGCATCTTAATATATTTTAGACATGTAAAAAGGCAAATGAGGTCCTACTGGATTAATTATGTATCAAGCTAATGAGAGCTTTACTATTTAGAGAAGAGGTTGTCGTAGGTTCTGAACAAGTTCTTTGACAATTTACTACTGACAACAAAGCTGGCCTGGGAGTCTAAAATTTCCACAACTTCCAAGTGTTGTGGGTGTAGACAGTTTTGATATATACTTCATAAAACCCCAACTGCAGTAAGGTTAGAAAATCTTCCTGATTAAGTTACCTGGCATGTGTACAGACTAGAGAGAACATGGCAAAAATGCTCATGGGAGATCCCAGAACAAAGAGAAAAATCAGTCACTGCCTATTTACTGAAGTGGCCAGACTGATACATCACTGCACACAAAGACATTTCAGCCCCAAAGTTGTCCTTTCCATGAATCCTACAGGCTTTTTACATGGAAATGCTTACAAAATCTAATCCAATTTACCTAAGCGCATGTGCTTGGAAGTAGCTTAATTAAACCACAGTATATTTGCATGAATATTCTCTCCTAGAATTAAGGTAATCTTAATTCAATTTAGGTTCATTTACTTTGGAACAGAATAAAGCTAAATTAAATTGAGCTTACTTTAATTCTCAACATGAGTGTCCACACAGATTTTAATAGTTAATTAATTCACTGTACTTTCGTAAGTGAACCTGCATGGATTTTCATAGGCTGTGTTTATGTAAACAAGCTTTAAACACACTCTTATTGTATTTCAAGACTGTTCTATTTTCTGTTACACTCCATATGGGCTAAATTAACAGTCACTAGGAGGAGCCAAGTATTAGCAGATTGTTCTTAACCAAGACTGTATTTTCCATCACTGGATATAAAAGACAATTTTTTATATATTCTCTGAATTACAGTCCTCAGTGCAGCCCTTTAGGCCTTAAAATCTACTGATGACAAACAAAAGAAGCTAGAGATGATTTCTTAGAAAAAAGTCTTTAAATTCCATGTCTAAAAATTATATACTTAAAGACGTTTCTTTGCAAAATAGATTGTAGAACAGGAATTGGATTTTCTAGATAACAGATGCACACAATTTGAAACAATTTTTGGACTCTGTCCCAGCATAGATCAATCATATGGATTCTGAAAATGCTACGACAGATCTTGAAATGGTAATTAATTTGACATCACAATTTTGATGTCAAAGAAGAAACTCTGATTTATGGCTGTAAAGGCTCTAACTCAGCAATTAAAAACCATGTTTTTCTAAGTTTCACTGTTTCCAAAGTTCTTGGGTCCCCTCATTAGTTTAAGTTTTTAAAATGTTCTCCTGTTCATGGGGTGAGAAACTCTATCTTTGGCTGCAACTCCTTTCAAATCACAGCTTGCTGGGCAAGGCTCATGTTAGCTGTGATTGCAGTTGGCAGGGCACTAGATTAGCTGTTGACATCAAGCCAACATTTAATTTTGTTTTCTTGAGTCATCTGTTGCCAGTTCCCATGACAACTGCTCTTCCAGCCTTCAGATTTACTAGAGAAAACCATTAAAATGGCCAGGAGTACAGAAAGAGATCCTTTGATGTAGATGGAAGTTCAACTGTTTCCTTCAATGAAACAGAAAGATCTTTTCAGTTATTACTTCACCATGTAACTTCTGCTCAGGAAAACACGGATGTTCTTGTATTGGAAAAACAGAGTGAACAGTAGTTTTTAACAAGAAACCTGCTTTAGCATCTTTCTACTACAGAATGAAGGGCTTTGTGTCTAAAAAATCATGTCGTGCAGAGGATGGGGGAAAAGTATTTTTCTATTCTTGTATAGTAGTAACGAATGATGAAATTTAAGATATGGATTCTTTTGAGCTGCACTAGAGTCCCTGTACATTTCCTTTCTTGTCTCACAAATGTGTGACTTAGGTAAAGGATGTATCTCAGGAAGACATCATTGCTGTGCTGCGTCAGCCCAGAGGTTGAACCAGACCAAAGGAAAAGGCCAATTCCAATCCTCTGGGAGCATCTGGAATCAAAAATACCGTTGGCTAAAAATACTTGTCAGTATTTTATGGGTTGTAAAATATGTACAACCCATAAACCCCCTGGTTATGAAAGCATAAGAAGAAATTGAATACCATACTGGATTACAAGTAGTCCTTGTAGTAGAATGTTAACACTCAGGTTATTCCTAAACCCATCTCCTGTTGACTTTCACAGGTCCTCCCAAAGTCTGAATTCCACACTCCCCTTACACACTGTGTTCAAAGCACTGCAAAGCATCAAGCACCCCCAAATCTCTTTTAAAGAAAAGGAAGCACAAATAGAATAGAAAAAAGTGCACAATTCAGACAAAATCCCAGGTAGTCTCTGTATCTCTTCATTAGGTAAACCTTTCACCTCTAGTATATAAAAACAAGCAGTACACAACTCTTTCATGGGTATTTCCCACTGCCCAGGAGCTTGTTCTAACAAGCATTATTTGCAGGAGGATGTCCAATTCCCCCAGACCTGCACAGAAAGGGCAGCACATGGCAGTGCTTGCAACCTCAGGTGAGGATCATGACTGTGTTCTAAGAATGAATGGCCCTCTGCAAATGCAATATCCTAGAGATTTTTATGCACCCTGTTTAGTTTATGTTTCATTATACACATCTGGATGACTTTTCCCAGCTGGTTCTTCAACAGCAATTCAAGATTGCTTTCCCAAATGTGAGGATACATAAGCCTACCCTCTTGACTAAAACTGATAGAACAAGGTAATTACTGTAACAAAAACCTACCCTGCCTCTCTTCTCCTCCTCTGCCCAGTAGAAGCAGTTGAAACATTTTAAAGATAATGGGGGTGTATGTGGGAGAAAGTGAAAGATAAGGAAAGAGAACACTCCAGTTCCCCAGCTTGAGTTAACTCTCCCAATCCCACTGGAGAATCATCTTCCACCAGCTGGAAATCCAGAGATCTCAGGGGTTGAGTATGTTTGGTACCAGTCCCAGCGCAGGGACTGAGGGTCTGTCCCCAGTTTGGGTGTAAAGCCACCCTTGGCACTGATTGCTGGGACTGGTGTGAATCAGTGACAGAGGAAAAGGGGACGTGTCATGGCCAGGACGTGTCACTGCCACCTCCCAGTGCTACACTGGAGATGAAACAGCCACATCCACTAAAGCTGCCAGTGTTTATGTAATGCTCTGGGCTGTGAATCCAGGCTCTGTGTGATTGTTCCAGAATGCACTTGCCTCGTGAATGCCATTGATGCAGCCGTCCGCATGCATTCAAAATGCTCTGTTTCAT
>NW_005056222.1:0-3982 GCF_000277835.1 Geospiza fortis
GGTTTTTTTTGTTTTGTTGGGGTTTTTTTCCTAAATCAATGAGTCATCATATAGCTTTCTGAATTTCTGTGTTGATTTTTGAAACTCAAGGTCACAGATTTATAGTTAGTCATATTAAAATGTGTATAGCATCCATTTATGAACACAGTCTAACCTTGGGTGATACATATTGGCTTCTGAAATCAGAGTTCCCAGTTTTATTACATCCACTCTCCTTTTGTTTGTATCCTGTTTCATATTAATTTAGTGAAAAAGGTCATCTTAAACTAAGAAATGGAAATGAATTTTGTTATTATTTTTACCTAACAAAAACTCAGTATTATTTTTCCTCAGTAAAGCCTTTATGATGAGGACTCCTGGACTTATGAATGCACTTTACAGCCTGAATGTTCAGCGTGACTCACTCAAATTTAAGATTTGTGTATTATGCCCAGAGAAAATAAGATAGCATTTCCTGATATACTCTCTGCACTCTGACATATACCTTCAAAGCTGTAGATATACTTGGAACAGCAGCTCTATTCTTGGCTTCTCCACAAATTAATCTGTGAGATCTGTTATGCATCAGGCTGCCTCTGCCTGGATAGACCCTCAGCATGATGAAAAGGGGCTCCTAATTTCTGGGTGACACATCCCATTCTTTGGTACTCAGAAATAAGAAAGCTAAAAGTGTACATCAGAACATTGAAAAAAGAAGGTTTCTGAAAGGCTTTGATTGAAGGTGATTTGAAATTTCCTGAAGTGATGCTCAGTTCTTTCGAACAGCCAAAAGCTGTATTCAAATACTGAAGTACAACTTCTGTGACAGGCCTTTTTTTTTTACCTTTAATTTTTACTTCTTTTAAATGCATTTTCTTCCATTGGAACAAGTTAATTAGCCAAGACAAATTAAGGATAAGGGTCTAATTTGTGTCAGTCTGGTACTGGCCCAAATGAGAGGCTCCAAGGACATATCATTTGGAGCAAGGGTTCCTTCTTTAAAAGTATAAGGAAGAAAATAAATATGAAAGAAGCTTTGAAAAATATGAAAAGCATCCCTTTGTGAAGTTTATTGTCTTTAGGTAATTAATAATAATAAGTCATAAACCATTAGTTGATTAAAACTGATCAGTTAATGAATAATTAATATTTAGGTGAATGTGATTAGTTACTAAATAATTATTGACTGACTAATGATTAATGGTGATCATTATTATTGATTGTAATTATAAATTTAACTTCTTGTGTTTCTGCAGTAAAATTATTCATCCCTTTCCCTAAGCATCCATCCCCACAGCATCTAAAGTGCAGATCAATCGCATTACAGGGAAATGTGTTCCTTGTTCTGTTTAAGAATGTACATAAGTGACTTTACAACTGTTGGATTAATGGATGGAGCCTTTAGTTTTTCTCTAATATCCATTTGGATACAATCTCTATAGTTCCTGTTGTATTTTTTTTACCAACCCTATGCCAACAGGACATGACTCTGCTGTTGAGGTAATGTGCTTGTAATAATCTAAAATGCTACTTTATAACAGACATGTGGAAATGTCCTTTATGTTATGCATTTAGTTTGCCATTCAAGGAAAAAAAGGCAATTCAACACAGTATGAAACGACAGCTATTAACAGGGTAACAGATGAGACAGTAAAATGAAGCTTGTAGTATTTTTTCAGGAAAAATTCTACAGATTGAGTTGTTCATCACAAAACCCAGAGTTGGAGTAATAAGGTGTAACTTCAGAGTTTTGAACTCAGCTGCTGATATGCAAGGACAATGTGAAATTTGAGGAGGAAAAAAAATCCGTTTTAGGAATTTGGATTAGATCCTTTTGAAATAAACACATAAAATAGATGGTTTAGAGTCAATATGGCTGGACACCAAGAAAATATGTATATGGCAAGAAAGCCTTCAACAACAAGTGGTGAGGCTGAATTACAAGTACTACACAGTGACATCAAATTTGGACCTGGTTCAACACTGACTTCACTGAAACTTTTGAATTTTTCCTATTTACCACTCCATCAGCCTCCAGAAACCCAGACCACTGAACCTCTCAACTCCTCTGTGACCATGATCTGTTCAGTACCCCCAGATGAATAAAGAGGTGCCAGCCTGGATCACAGATTTGAATTTTGACCCCTTTCTAAATTTAGTCATTTGGGTATTTTCTCCTTAGGGACTTAAATGCCAAAACCAGAAATCTCGCTATCTCCAGCTATACATACTTTACATCTAGGGAGAGACTTTGGCTCATATTTGAGTTCTGCCTAGGGAATCAGAAGCTTAAACATGGCAAAATCATGGTCTGTCATGTGAACCAGGTCGAGGCACGTTTACTCCATGGCCATCGGTGTGTCTGGCACCTCTGGGTGAAGTTTCACCTCATTTCTTGTGTGGAGTCAAAGAGCAGAAATGTTCATGTCACTGTAAGCAACATGATGGCAGCAAGAGCTCTGAACTCCGTCCTGTGGGCAAGGCTCTGCTCTGGATCTCTGTCCCCTCAAGTGAGGTCAAAGGCTGATGGCAGAAACTCACGGGTGTTTCCCCCTGTGCTGCTAAAAACACTGCATCAAGCTGCACGCACAGAACTATTCACTGTGTCTAGAGTGAGCTCACCCATTGCCATTCTGAAGATGTGCCAGTTCTTTGGTGTATGAAATGGAAAGTGACAGTAGGTTATAAAATTGTGATGGATGATTTAGGTGGCTGTATTCAGCTGTAAGCAATAAATGCTGAGCTCGGCAGAAACTACTAAAGGCAAAACTGCAAGTGATTTACTAGCAATTTATAGCACATGAGATTTGTAATGCATGAGGCCCTCAGGCCCAACACTTCTCTTCAGTAATGGGAAACAATATTTTGGTGGAAAATGGCATGTTTAGTTTCAACTTTGTGCTGCAAAATATGTGGGTAGCTTAGTTTTCTTCATTTCTAAGGGAGGTAGCTATTTGCATCTTATTCAAACTGCAAGTTCATGTTTTAAAAAAGTTGGCAATATCCCTTGAATGAGTTTTGATATGAAGGAAAATCAATACTTCAGCATAACTAAAGCAGTGCAGTTTAAAAACTCCTGGTCTGTGATTCACATTTCATCTTATGTTTGATAAACTTGTGTGAGATTAACTCCACAGTGAGCCAATACAGCTATCCTTTGAAGGAAAAAATGAAAATGTCATCTATTTCTGCACATGTACCAATGCAGTTAAGTAGTTCAAATACTAATTCTCATTTAAGAGAGCAGTGGTGGGTGAAGAGTTGCAGGCATGAAGTTGGATACTGAGATATCACATATTTATTTGGTGTGACAGAGATAAACACCATCCAGCTGGGGGCTTATGCTGAAGTTTTCCTAACATATCAGTTTTTAAGTTCATGAGACAACCTTCATAATACTGTTCCATTTTGAATGGTGAGCATGTGAAAACAGTGCAGGGAATGTCACTGTGAGTTTGGAGGACCAGGAGCTCAGGTAAAATCCATGTCTTTGTTTTCCAAGTAAGTGTGACCTAAACAGTGGAAGGCACAATAAGCTTGCCATCTTACAAGAGCACAGTCTGAGACAAAAGGCACTTCCACTCATCAGAGCTAATCAGGTTATGCCACTTTTCCTTGGGTTGTTTTCAACATGGTCATGTTATCTTAAATCATGGGTTACGACCTCTTCTCTGTCAAAGGCTTAGATGTAGATGAGTTCTGCAAACAACCACATGGTGGCCTAATGACTACAAATCCTTCCCTAGTTAACAAGGATCTGGTGTCTGGTTTCTCCTATGGTACCAATAGCTGAGCAACACTCTACTGATAATCCAGGATGGAGATGAATGATTTGTCTTGGCTGGCTCTGAGTGCTGCCCCAAATATCCCACCTTCTGTCTGTTCCTGGGTCAGCTCTGCCTATCACACATCTATATCCTTGTGTGCACCTTTGCAGAAAGGATTGTGTTAGTTATAGAATAGCTGTTGCAAACATCCTGTAAGAGCTGAAATGAGAGATGTG
>NW_005056223.1:0-3980 GCF_000277835.1 Geospiza fortis
CAAAGTGAATCCAAGGTGACTAACTCAAATTGAAGCTTAGAGTAGTAGGCGTCTAATATTATGTGAGATGAGTCCTGCTACTCCTGACTGCTAAATGCTTGCCTTGGCAGTTGCAGTGTTTTTCCAGCAAAGCTTTCTTTGAGGTAATCTTAAGACATGTGTAACAGATTTAACAAGTCAAAGTATTGTTACTTGATACTACTTATGAAAGGATTGCTTTAACCAAAGTTTTACACTTCCATCTAAGACTTAGAAGCCTTTCCCCAGACAATTAATTTAATAAAGATGTCTCACAGTACATTCTGTATCTGGAATAGATATATGCAGTTCCCATTTTTCAGATAACCTTTCTGTGTTTGAAATCCTTAAGGTTCAAGCAATGCAGAGAAGGTAGCTGAGCTAAGAACGGAAATGTGATCTTCCAATTTATTGCTTTAGATATCATCACTAGTTACAGCATGTCTCAGGATAATTTGGCAACTTGCACAAACATGGTCATGCAAGAAGTGAATTTGAAAAGACTGCACCATTTATAATGAAATGATGTCATTTAGACATGTTGCACCACATCTGAGACAAGAAAAGTGCTGCAGTCACCATCACTGTTATTTTCAGCTCTTTCACTCAAGTGTCTGCGATGCAAATGAGCAAAATGAAAGATTCATAAGACAGAGCAAGAGAAAAGGCTTCAAAAAGCATCATGCAGACTTCCTATTCTATTTAACTTGGGGGACATTTTTCATCTGTCTGTATAAGAAACCACTGTCCTTTTTTTGCTAAATTACGGCTGAAGCTGAAAAACAGCTGGCCTCTGTGGAGTTTAAAAATCTGTAAGTCGAAGTTGAAAAGTTTGAGAATCTATTCTGATAAATGAAGGTTTCTGTTCATCTTTTGGGTTGTTTGTGGTTTGCTTTAAAATACTCATTTTTACCTTCCTGAATGTGTTACTGCAGTGGATTTTGAGCTGCTCCAAATCACATCCCTGCACAGAACAAAGCTGGTGAGATCTAACTGCTATTGCTAGGACCTTTTCTTTTTTTGTCACCTGGTTCACTTGAAAAAGATTGAGAACCACTTTTAATATCCATTTTTAAAATATTTGTTTTCTTCCATAGGAACAATCACTTGTCTGTTTCTTAATACTGTTGTGGAACTTTTCCTTTCAGTTCTCGGCGAAGTGGAGTATCTCCTGTTGGAGCACCCGGATCATGTAGCTTTCAGCAATGACACAGTGTCTGTGGAATATCAGTACTACAGTGGTGGTAATGTGACAGCAGAGCATGTGTCCATCCTTTTATTGGATGCCAGCACCAGTGAGATAATTGCAAGAAAACAGCTTCCTGCAAATCAGTCCCAGGGGATGGTGGTGTTTGAGTGTTTCCATTTCAAGAGTGCTGGTGATTTCTTGTTCAGTATGGTCTCTCCCAGTGACAACAGCAGTGCTGCCCAGTGGAGCAGAAGCAGCATGTCCACCCTCCATGTGGAATGGCCTGTATTTCACATTGATTTGAACAGGAGTTCAGAGGTGCTTGGAAGCTCTCTTCAGGTTGGACTTTTTACAAATGAGCAGTTATGTGCCATGAACAGGACTGTGATTTCACTGGATGTGATATTCACCAATACCCTTTACGAATTCAGAAGAGTATGCTCTGATGAGACTCTGGGCATTAGAACTAGCAAAGGAATCCCCCTGTCTAGGTCCCAGTGGGTAGAGTTTGATTGCCCACCTGTCAGTCAAGAAATATACATCACTGTGTTACTGAAATCATTAGAAACACATTCCATCATTGCCTCCATAGGACCTGTAGATCTCCTCCACAAGTTTGGATACAGACTAGTTGTGGCAGCAGAAGACACATGCAAAACTTTGGTTCAGGTCTTTGTAATCTCTCCACCATGCACTTCTATCAGTGGAAAAGTTATTGTTTATAAAGAGGCTCTCAAGCATCCAAATCAAAGAACAACTTGGCTGTATGAAAACATCCTTCACCCAGGAGACAACAGGACAGAATTTAACTGCACTTTGTTTGATGTGGGGAAGAACAAATACTGCTTTGACCTCCTCACCTTCTCAAACCGAAGCTATTTTCCAGCAAGAGTTAAGGAGTGTATACTGATCCAAAGGAATATGGGTTTGTACTGATTTTTTTTCACTTTTAGCCAAAATCAGGGCTCTTTCAGCCAACATGGGTAATGATTTTGGGTCTCCTGCATCAGACAAAATAGTTGTAATGCCATACTCAGGTGGGAACAAGATAGACTGTTATGTAGAGGACACAAGGACTTTGATAACAAGTGCAACTGTGGTAGCTTAAGGCTGCACTAAGTTAATGCTAGGCACCAACTAGAATCACTTAGGGCATTCTGAATGATGTACCTATCTCATTGGGCTGAAAATGAAACTTGTCCCTCTCAGTGAGGTAAGAAGCTACTGCAGTAGATCTGGCCCACTGGAGACTCTAAAGGTAAGATTAGTCTTACCTGCATTTAAGTGTGTAAAAGCCAGGGGCCCAACATTAAGTAGTTGTGTAGCTTTTTAGTTGAGAGGCATCTTGCAAGGGTGATTCATGGGTGTTGAACATACAGAGGCTGAGTCCTCACATGCGTGTCTTTTTCTCTACCTATTTGGTGTAGAAGTTTAGAGCTCTTCCTGTTAGATGCATTAACTCTGGTGAGATGAGTCAGGATTTAGCTACAGTGAAGGGCACAGCTGTGTCACTTGGACAGTTGGCAAGTTTTCTAAATCAGTGTTTTGAGAGATGTGTCTGCTTAGAACAGACCAGGATGCATTTTCTGACCCATTTTGAGAGATGGGTCTGCTTAGAACAGGCCAGGGTGCATTTTCTGACCCATGAGGCCTTCTGGCAGATCATGGGCCATGTTCACATAGCTGAACCTTTCCTTATAGGAAAGATTAGAATAGTACAATCTGCCAACTGGGAACAGTTGGTGGTCTATATAATCCTTTGGATCATGATCAGGCATGGTCAAGCCAAAACCATGTATATGTATTACAGCCATAGCGTTAGAAGTGGCAGTCCATGGTTTGACAGTCTACAAACCACAGTTGCATGGCAGAGGAAGCAGATGAGCCAAATACCCTTCTCATCGCTCATTTGTGGAAGGCAGCCACAGAGAGGGATGGGCCGTGTGTGCACGAGGGAATTGGGATTGGGTTGGGTTGTGTTGCCTACACCCTGGAAGGTAAATGTTCTCATTTGAAGCAGCTTGTGTCTATAGGTAATGAAGTACTCTTTTCCAACTGCACACTTCAAAGAGTTTGGATTGAAAGGTTTAAGATGTGCATCATTTTCCTCACCTTCCCATCTTGGTTGTCCTGAAAAGAAAGTGCAGAATCTCTAGCTAAAAAATGGCTGTTGAGGTTCATGGACAGGTATCTGAGAGGGATAATGAGAAGACCAGGAGTGTAGGACATGCTCCAGAGCACACAGTCTCAGACACAGCCTACCTTAATGACGTTCCTAGCATCATGTGGTCTTATTTTGTGCTATTTCACAAATTCTAAAACTATTAGCTATTTAATTAACTCTCTGTACTAAAAAATACCTCTATTTTCAGCACATGCCAAACCCAGTGCATAGTTCTCTTCATCTTAACTTCCTGTCTACATTCCCTGTTGGCACTCCCTCTCTTCCTCTGGCATAAGAAAGTCTATCTAAAAATGAAAGCATATTATTTTCTCAATGGAGGTAATTCACAAGGAAAAAGGAAGACAGAATCCTAGTTTTTCATCTGTACCTGGGTGGTATGTTACATTGATATGATCTAGATAATTACACTAACAGATAAATCATTAACATATGGTATAGATATGATACTGTGCCCAATATTTAACTGTTCTAATTGATGAGATCTCCATTGAGCAATGGTTCCTTGCAGTCTGCTCTGTTTCCCCAGCAGCCCCATCCTTACAACCACATTGGAAAGAATCAGGCTATGCCTCTTGAAGAGCAGAGTTA
>NW_005056224.1:0-3978 GCF_000277835.1 Geospiza fortis
TTCTTATATTCTATCCCCCTACAATTTCCATCTCCATAATTTTATGAAATAATGTAGTTCTTGTAATTTTACTTCAGCAGTCCAAAGGTGAGTGTATCAGTATAATCTAACAGGCCTGAAGCCCTCCTTAGCCAGCAGAAGTGGGAGAGACACCATGGGGGACAAAATCCTTCTCTCATTTAGGCTGTGACAAATTCTCTTTCCTCTCTATGTGTACATGGGCAGACTGGAAAACTAGTCCAGATGAGATACAACAAAGCTAGGCATGGTGGATCCTCTGCCAAACTTCCAGCATAATTTCAGCATTTCCAGCACAGTCACATCACTGGTGATGGAGGGTTTTACAGGAGGGTAGCAGTGCAAACAAATCTGTGATTGTCCCAAAGAGACACTTAACAATCCTATTTTCAAGAGCTCTAGTGAGTTTTACAGCATTAGACTGAGGGTTTAAAACACATGAACTGCTGACAGGTAGGGAAGGGAGGGTGGACTGGAAGTGAGGCAGAAGTGGGAAGGGAGAGAGAAACAATGCTGCAGGGTGAAGTGACACTTACTGATTGGATTGAAGAAGCTTAAGAAAGATTCAAATACACCTTTCATTGTCATGTTGGGTTTGCTGGGTGCCTCTGCACTCTGCTCTGAATCAGGCTGAATCGGTGTTGCAAGAACTGAAAGTTCACAATGATTAGCTCATTACCATCAAAACTATCCGTAATTAATTAAAGCAATGACATTTTCATACTGATTATCACTCATTAGGAAGGCACTTACAGTCATCAGGAAACTGTGTCTACTGATGGCTAGCAAGGTTAAGCACAGATGTCTTTCTGTTGTATTCACTTATATTGCTTGAAATTGCTTCATGAACCACAATGAGTAAAGAACTAAAGCTGTAAAATTTAAATTAAAGGATGCATTCAGGTGGAAATTGTCAAGGATAAAAAGCCCTGCTGCTCACCTATGAGGTGCAGGTTACATGAAAATGCTTTGCTGCATGTATAGTTATATTTCTCCTATGCACACAAGCAGAACTTCCAGCTTTTTAAAGATCAGACCCCAGTTAAAACACAGAGACATGGTGAAAGGCACCTTTATCAGACACAACCAAACATGCATCTATCCCAGCTTCTTATTTCAGACAGTGACCTGCTGCAGTTGCATAGTAAAGAGCAAAACATCTCTAAATATAGAGGTATTGTTTACACAAATGCTGCTGATTTCTTACTCTGGGACTTCCGAATCACCTTTCATTTTCACCATTCTGAAAAAAAATGGGATCAGTAAACCTTGCTGCCTCCCTACATCTCTTTTTCATTACACCAAAAGTGCAAATCACAGCAGGACTCCACTGGCAATCAACCACTCCCCAATGAGGGGGAAAAAAGAGACCCAGTATTCCCACCTGCCTGCCTTTTTCCTCTCCATGAGAGAAAGTTACACCATCACCACTTTAACAGCTTTCAGTGATGGAGTTTGCTGAAAGCCATTTCATGGTGTTAGAGTCCTTGTGACAGAAGTGAGATCATAGCCTAACCAAAAACTCAGGTATTGAACAACTTCAGTCTTTTGGATAATTCTTCAGCAAGAAGAATTATCTAAACAGCATTGGGAGCAGAAATTAGGGAATTAGGAAATTGTCCTGGGGCACAACTTGTCTATTCTGTGCCATACAAAACTCCCTTGGGGAAAACAAAAGAATGGAGTAGAGAGAATTGAAGGTACTGTCAGGACAGATAATCTGAAATTACTGTGTAACAGACAAAGCTCACACTAGCAGTTATGTCGTGTGGTTCCTCTCTCTGCTAGCAAACAAGAGAGAACAGAAAATTTTAAAGACTTTGTAATGATTTCATGGCAAGTTCACAAGATGAGGTTTCCAGCATTCAGTTTGGTAAGAATTATCTGAAAACTGTGGCTGCCCTTCACATTACTCTCTCATGTGAGGGTTGAAAGAGACACAAGCCATTTACATAGGTTTAATGGCCACTGCTGCAGTTATACATTTATACCTGTGTGAGCTCACACCCACTCTGGAAGCCTTTTACAATGACACAGCAACTACCAGCCTCTCACCAAGAGCTGAAAAGGCTCTGAGGTCTGGCTTCTCAATGCATTAAGGATCAAATGCAAAGATGTTTGGATGGATCCTTTAGACATGTCAGATGACCAAACCTAACTTCTATTAGTGCAAGTAAGTAGTTAAAAAACTATTCTAATTACCTCGAGTCATCTGCTGTAATAAGCAAATACATAAATTATCAACAGACTATAAGAACACCTTTAATAGTATGCTGGGAAAAAAAAGACTAAGTGGGGGAAAAAATAGAATAATCTATAATTGGGAGAAAAAAAGAAAAATCTATCATCAGATGTGAAATAAAAGCAAGTTGCACTGACAGGGATGAAACCAGCAGGATGTATTTCTTGTACAGATGCACAGAGGGAAATAGGAATTATAGTTGCAGGAAAAAATATATTTTACTCTATTTAAGTCTCAGAATTGATCAATCCAATCTGAAGCACTTGCATGTAATATTTCTCAGTATTTTCAAAGAATTCCCAAAACTGCTTGCTAGTAAAAGTACTTGCTGCTTCTCTGAGAATGTTTTTGTCCTTGCAATACTCACGTGAGTGGATGCTACAAAGCAGGAGCAGGACCAGGAAGACCCACACCCAACGGGTGCCCAAGGGCAGCATCACTGCAATGAAACCAAGAGCAGTAATAGGTATAGGCCCCTGCAGAAAACAAATTATTGATCTTAACTTCATATTTATGGATTAGAGCAAACCTGACAGTTGATTGCTGCACAGAGCAGGACTGCCTTTTTTGCAAGAAAGAGGCCCAAACCCATTGAAAATATATGTGTATATATTGGCAATAAATGATTTTGAAGAAGTTACTCATTTGAAGGGAGTTGAAAGGAAGTCATCTTGTTAACAGAGAGTAGCCAAAAAATTATCTTTCTGAAGTATCTCAGAGCTGGACACCTGGCACTTAAAAAGATCATTTTTAGCTAAAAATTTTAATGTGAGTTCAATGAACATAATCAAGAATGAAGAATGAATAATTTTTGAAAGATTAAAATTGAATTCTAGTTTAGCTCATTGAATTCTTCACTCTTGTCACAATTGGAGCATATGAAGAGCTTTGGATAGCATTTTTAAAAGGTGGTTCAAAATGGTATTAGGGACAAAAATACTTTTAGAAATCCCCATGTGATTCATAGTAATTTACCAGCAGGTTTAAGCTGGGTTTTGTACCTGCAAGGAGCCCCTGATGACTGCTTTGACAGATGCTGTATTTCACTTTGCCTGCCCCTCCTGTTTTACCCTAAAAAGGGCTTTTTTCAATTATTACCACTTAGTTCTAAAGACAGTTTAAACCTAGAGACAATTTGTTAGTACTAGGGAGGGGAGAACCCCATTTTCTGAAGTGCTGCACAGGGAAGAGACTGACTGCATTTCACGTGGATATTGCCCTTTGAAGGGTCAGCTCTTTCTGCACTCCTGCTCAGTGAGGAAAGTTCCCTGCCCTTGGAAGTGCCTGTGCTATAGAGGAATATACAAACGTTCTATCCCATGGAGAAACTACTTTGGTAATGTGAAATTATTTCCTAAGAGGACAGGAATCATGTTTTGCAAGAGACTTATTGAAATTTAATACCATTCATGACAAACGGGGAAAACAAGGGAGAAGGAAAATAAGATAAAATTCTTTTTCTTGCCATTACTTACTTCTTTTGCTGTCTCCTCCAGCCCTGCTTGAGCAGGGCATGAGCAGCTCCCCAGGGTGCAGCAACCACAGACTGGCCCTGACAACCGTGGAACCAAAGCACGTCACAGTTACCACCCTGAGTTCAGGTGCACGGAACAGGATGGAGCAACAGAGGGGCCAGAAAAAGCTCTTTGGGTGAAATTGGCCCCTGCTGAGACTGTTGGAAACCCTCTCAAGTCATCTAACTCACCAAGTTAAAAAAA
>NW_005056225.1:0-3969 GCF_000277835.1 Geospiza fortis
ACAATCAACTTTGAAAGTCCATGCTCTTTGACCAGGTACAGAGGCCTCACAATGAATGCCAAAATGGCATAGAGACCATGGGAGCGAGACACCTGGGATTTGTGGCTTAGATAAGCTCTATCTAACTGTATCACTAACTACTACTAATTGTGAATTAGGTGTCCAAATAGAGAGTCCATTTGCCCCAGACACTGGCAGTGGACAAAGAGAGCTCTATATTTCCATGGGCAACTCAAATCTTATTTTTTCAGAATAATTGCTATGCAGTGTGAATCTCTCTGTATGGCCATAGGTTAAGGGAACCAGCCTCCCTTCCCTGGTTCTTCAGTTGAATGTGTACTTTCGGCTAGGATTAATGCAGACTTAGTTGTCAAGGCATAATACACAGCACCCTGGAGAAGACTAAAACATGTCATTGCCCCTACAGTTATTAAACACTAATCTTAAAAAAGAGCAGAATCTGTTATTAGAAACAGCAACACGTTTTCTAGTGAATCAATGGTAGTAGCTGAACTGACACTTTCTAGGTCATGGATAGAGTAGACAATACCTACATTTTAAGCTCCTGAAAATAATCGGAAGTAACATGGATTTAAAGTAGTATGGTCTGAAACTATTCTCAGGAGGGTTTGGAAACTAACTCCCTTAAGTTTCTTTGAAAATCCTCCCTACCATTTTGGTAGTATTATTAAAAGTTTTTGTAAGTGTCTCTACAGCTTTTAAAAACCTATAGAGGGCAGGTGCTGGCAGACAGTGAATATACAAAGGCATAAACATGTAAGAGAGACAATAGGTACAAGAAGAAAAAGAGTTACTATTTGTATTCTAATTATTCTCATTCTGCGGCCCGATCTGCAGAACCTAAGACTGGGAAAGACACTGTTCCTAAGCTTAATTTGTTCTTGTTCTCTGCTACTTTTTTGTCTCAGTTTTCTACTCTTTGTGAATGTACAGGTTTGATTAGGCATTCAAGTCAAGAGCTCACAGGGAATAAAGATTGAGCACATTACTTTATTTTTCAGCCTTCTACTTGCTTTTGCAGTATAGCAGTAATGGCCGGCAGAGTTCATAACATACCTCAGCTTTTGAACCCTTCAATCTACATACTTACAAACTGAGCATGGGATTTTGTATGCCTGAGAATATCTCTAAACACCTCAATACATCTGAATCCAAGATTCTGTCACATTGAAAGAAACCGTAATTCCTTAAAATTGAGCTGCTTTTTACAACCTGAAATGGCTGAGGATGAGTTCTTAATTTATAGTTTTACAGAGTTGGAAGCCCTGATGGCGTATAAGTACGTTGGCTGCCAACAGTATTTGTTTCTCAAATATAATCTCTAAGGAAGAACTGAACGATGTCAATGAGAAGGTAAAAAGAAGAATGTATCTTATTCTGAAGTTCATAATGAAACAAAGCTCACATCATTGAATGTTATGTAAATACTCTATGAAAAGTTGCAAAACTTGAACTTTGTCAAATGTATAGTGTTCTTTACTTCTATATTGATAAAGATATTGTTGCAACAGCTTTAATTCAGGCAACAATTTGGTGCCACTTTCCAAACAAGGGCTTGAAGAAGTGTATATTTGAAAAACAACATACAGACAGTCTTTTTTTTACCTTTATCACTCTTCAGTTGTGACACGAGCTTGAAATCATTCTGTTCTAATTGTATCAGAACTGGTTATACTATTTCTAGGTTAAAGCCAAGGCTGACCATGTGAGAAGATTCTCATGTATAATCCAAAACTGTGGTACTGAGAAAGAAGAGAAACAGCCTCCTGATTTAACTAGCATTTGGATAGACTCCTAGACCATTATTTGAGAAGATGTCCAGATTGGCTTATCATAAAACAATATTTTCACTTTCAATAGACAATATATTTTCTGAGCAGGTGGGTGGGATGGGAAGGAGCAGAATACATACATATAAATAAATAAATCTGTATACAGTATTCTCTGTTTTAGTGCAGATGGTTTCATTATGTCCCAAAGCTCTACACTGAGGGTCGAGTTTGAGAAAGCAACAGAATTTCAAAGAACTATCACACTTCACTTAGTTCTATGTCAAAGTCATGCGTAAAGCATCTCATGATTTTATGATTCAACATAAATCATAACCACAATGAATGGTATAGGATACAAGGTGTGTATGGCTCTGGGATTTGTTACTTGTATATTACGGAAACATTTCATCAAATGACTTTAGTATCTGTTTACTGTGTATATATTCTGAATTCCTTATTGGCAGATATTGGGTTTCTCTTTTTCTCCTATCACTGGTATTTAAGCTTAAGTTGGGACATTGAAAAAATTCCTATCAAATAACTTTTGTTGTCCCTTATTCTTGCTTGATCCTGGTTTTCCATTAATAGTTCTACACTAAAATCAGTTTATTAATAATTTGTCTCTTTTTCCTTTGATCAGTGATTCTTGGTGTTGAAAGGACATGGAAGCCTGATCTAATTTTAGATCCAGAATTATGATTCTCTGTAGGTTTCTTATGAGACAAATTTCTCACTCCACATTGAGAGGACTGTATTGGACATGACACACATGTATACATTGAAATGCTTCTGATATGGCAAAACTAAAAACTAATTTTTAAACTAATGTTTCAACCAAGGACTTCAAAACCAGCATGACTTAACTAAATGCTTTTTTAGATTTCTGAATGGGAAATAATGTCATCTATCTATTCATTGCTAGGTAGACACTTTTCAGAATATTGACAATCTTTTGGTGAAAATATGCACTTCTGGTAAACACTTTCATCATGTTTGTAAACTTTTCATCATGCTTTGAGTCTTTGTAAAGGTGGATATGTTATTGTTTATCACTTGCTAACCAGGTGAAAACTGCAGATGAGGATCAAACTGTGGATGTGGGCAAAAAGCTGAAGTAAAGCAGTCACTTAAGGAGGCCTAAATAACACAATGACAAGCTTGCCCAAGGACAAGCTTAATCATAACAAAGCTGACAAAAATTTGGAGGGGTAGACATTCCCACTGAGCAGATGCCTATGTACTAGTACAACAATAATGGATATAAATTGGAGGATTGAAATGTTAATAAAATGGAGTGTTGTTTTTATTTTCATGGCCTGCCTATGAATTTGAAAGGCTATAATTCAGGAAGGGTAAAGTAAGGAAAAGTTATCCTTAATGTGGACATGGAGAGTTGCTGAAAGTCTGTTGGCAATGACTACAAAAGACAATCATGTGCTGCTGGGACAGGGAATACAGCGCTGGACAAAGCTTTTTGTGAATATCAACTAGAGGAATCCAAGACTCTGGCCTCAGTGAAAGGAGGGTATTTTAATTACCAATGCATCTTTCTGGAAAGAAGTTAATGGATAAGACAATTTTTCACCATTGATGATAATTTTGTTGATTCATAAAGAGAGGTCATCTGGAGGAGAAGATCTTGCAATGATGATTCTAAATGATGGGAAATGATTGCATATATGAAGAAGAAAGCTGAAATAGGTAGAAGAGACCATGAAATAGTCTCTGATTATTAGAAAGTGAAGAACAGATATGCATGTAATAAAAATTATGAATTTTAAGAATGCTAGTTAAAAAACTTGGAAAGTTTAAAAGGGGAGAATGGCAGTTAAAATACTTGGAGAGTTTATAAATGAACACAACCGTATCAGTGCCAAGTATAAGAGTGGAAAGGAATGACAGAAATTAAAAAATCCCCCCACCTTAGATAAAACTTAATTGATTTGAAATATAGGGAAGAAGCAAACTGAGAGATTACTAAAGAGTTTGATAGCATTTGCAAGGACTCTGCAGACCAAAACAGAGAAAGCACAAACTAATGAGAATTTAAGGTATCACATGACATTACTCACCCTGATGAAAAGACAGGCTACTGTGGCCAAGAGTGGCCCCTCACTGCACCAGGCCTGGTTACATTCTTCTGTCACTTCTCTTGCACGAGGTCTGGGAATGGTGA
>NW_005056226.1:0-3969 GCF_000277835.1 Geospiza fortis
AAAAAAAAAAATAAATAAATTATGCAACACGATGAAGTGACCTGTGAAGGCTGTCTTAGAAAGAGTGACTTATCTCACAAACTTAATACCCAAAGAGACAAGGAAGATGGATGGTCTGATTTCATCCCAAGACCAAAAAATCTCCTGACATTTATTTGGCTTAGACCTTAGGAAGGGCCATGGAGAGCTTCTCTTCCCTCCCTCTTCTGGGGGAGGGGGATGTTACTACACCAGCAATACGATCCTGGCTGCATTTCACAAAGAACACATTGCTCCCTTGCATGAGAACACAACAAACCTATGTCTTTAACTGTAGGGATCAGAAAGTAATGCACGAATCAAAGTATCCCAAATCTTCACACCACAGCTTTCAAATGTGACCAAGATGAAAGACACCCAGTGATATCCTTTCACAATATATGCACAGATGTCCCTGCCTCTCAGTGTGCCCTTAAGGATAAAATATTACATTTACTAATATTTTCAAAGGACTTCCTTCTGCAATACTAACCAACTTGTTTGTTTGTTTGTTTTGCTTTTTGTTTTAAACAGGCTTATGCAAACTCTGTTTAACCAATAATGAAGACAGGAAACTAGTTCCAAGTGTTACTACTCTGCTCAAGTTGCAATGGGAATCCAGCTAGATGAAAAAGTTCACTGCTACACATTCCTATTCCACAACACATAAGTTGTGCCCACTAACACCTCCATGTTGTTTGAGGGGGAAAAGCAAGTGTGCATTAGACAGACTCTGACCACCAGATAATCTTCTGAGGATTTGACTGGAATGAAGACCCCTCTAACTCCAAAACACCAGCTCCCATGACGCTGATATTCCTGAAATTCTCCCATAAATGTGAGATTTGCATATATTTAATTTCTTCCAGAATACTAAGCTAGTCACATCGAGACAGCATCGAAGCAGAGAAATCATTCATCTTGGCAAACTACTCTGGTACCTGCAGTATTTCTACTTTGACTAAAAAAAAATAAAACATAACTCAAAATTCCCATTGTAGTTCACTTGTATGACAAAAGGTAGAACAGTATTGGAGTATAACCCAAATGAATAAGTCTGAACTTATGCTTACCTATAGTATTATTTTGTTCTATTGAGGAAAAAAGAAAAGAGAAAGTCTGAAGCTTCCTTCATTTACTCTGGAGCCAAACTCGGAAGCAGGTGCATAAAGCTTCCTAAAGAGACCACTAACTTGATTGATATCAATCTACTTGTTTCCACTCAACAAACTGCAAGTTTGGATGGCACGTGAAGAATGGTTTTTTATCACTTTCTGAAGGGCTGCAATGGCTGACCTAGTTTCTATTTATTATAGCTTCGTGTTTGTGTGATGCCATTTACACCAGTACTAGCTGGTTGCAGTGCAGCAGTCAAACTGCATCTTGTGCCAGACCTAAGAATAGCATTATATTCTCCCTAAGAGAATACACACACAAAAAAAATCTCTTACACATTTTAGGATTATCTATAGAGTAGTACTTCACAGAGAGATATCTGGAAGTAGAAGGGTGTTTTCTGAAGAGGCGTCTATACACAGCCCTTTTTTTCACAGCAGGAACAGTTTCCATTTCCTCCACAGTCTCCCTGGAACTCCGATGAATCAACAGCGAAGGTGGGAGATGTGGGAAGAATGTCTGTAATCAACCAGACTGAACATCCAATCAAACATGTGCTTTGTATACAAAGTAATATTATTAACTGAGTAATTACAAACAGAAATTAATTATTGCATCTGAACCTTTGAACACAGAGTTGATAACCTCTAATGAGGGTATGCTCACTTCTATGTCTGTCTAGGTATGAACTATGGTATCAGGCTGCATGGTGTTTAAAAGGTATAGTACAAAAAGCATTAGGAAAGTCAGCTGTTTTTTTTTTCCCCTAAATAAAGAATGAGAGTGTGATGTAGTTTTAAGGACTGTAAGCAGGAAGTCATTTACAAGTTCCCCACTCATGGTTCCACTTTGAACTCTTAACATCTTTAAGGGATTTGCTAGTATTTTTACAAAGAAGAACACTTTTATCAAACAGCCTTCCTCTGTCTCAAAGCTGTTATTTAGGGAGTTAACAGAAAAAACTTAGGTGTACTCGCACTGTTTTTTAGTACATTTTCTTACACACCACAGAAGTATTTTCCACACAAAACTCACGAGTCTGAAACAATACCCAATTATCGTAATCAACTAAGACCTGTATTTCAAAACATTTTAGAAGTGGTTTGGATTGTTACTTAGCCAGCAGTCTCCAACCAGCCCAAGTAGTCAGGAGTTGCAAAACCACCGACAAAAAATTAAGTTACAGAGTGCAATGCTGCCATCTGCTGGAAGTTTCCTGTCTAATTGAGGTCTAATTGAGTTGCAGGCTTTTTAGCACTCAGAGCAGTTACTCAGACATGTTTAATCCGAGAAATTTGAGGATGAGTAACCAATATTCTTGGATTTGTGCCTACAGATACAAGGTCAACTGTATTCAAGTACAGAATCTGTATTTCCCTCGAATGAGATGGCCACCCAACTCTTGGTAATAATTGCTGTTTCCATTTGTTTCCCACAGCGCTGCACCACAGCCTTGCAGAAAGTTCTCCATCAACAGCAGACCCCAAAAGTAATGTTTCATGCCTAGTGACAAATCTGGACATCCAAGCTTGGAGCTTCCCCTGGCTATGACCAATGCGAAGTTACACATCAGGCTGGACACATTTCCCTCCAGTAAATTGGGCTGGTGTTCCAGGACTGCACTCAGAGGTGGCTGACTTTTAGGAAACTCCAAGTCCATATTTTTTCCTTGTTTTTTATTTCTCCATATCTATTCATGGAATAAAAAATTTGTCCTCTCTAAGTGATGGATATGGCCTTGCTATAACTGCACAAATTCATCTCATTTGCCAAGAGACAAGACTTTTCAGCTGTGGGCCACACCCAAGTTTTTCGTACAGCAAAAGTCACTAAAGAGAAAAAAAAATCTCAGAAGAACTGGTGCAAAAGTACCACAATGTCATTTTCACTGTGACCTGTACTAACCATGGTAACTAAATTTAGGCAGTCATGCAGAGCTCTCCCATGGCCCAGGCTGTCATGCACAACCACTACCCATGAAGCAGCCTGACATTCATGCCCTGTGCTCTGCTGTTTGATTAGCACTTCTCAGATAAATGAGACAAAGTGTTGCACCAGGATAAACTCTTAAGTGCATGCCAGATATTTTTGTTTCTGTTTCACCAGTATAAATCTGAAATAACTCTGCTTAGCTGAGTGGACATGGACCTCAATTTCTCTTAGTGTAAACAAATCAAGTGTGTGAGCCACTGCACAGAGTTCAGTCACCCATGGCTTTACCAGATACAGATGCTTAACAGTACAAGCCTGATTTGTCCATGCCTCGCACTGAAGCAAGAGCAAAATTATAACATAATAATAATAACATAACTCAATGACAATAGTAGCTGATAATCACTTTGAACAGATTGTAAGCAATGTAATGGGGAACACTGTAGAGAAGAAACAGGTCTCTTCTGTATACAGGAGGACAAACAAACTCATCAAATGATGAATGCTACACAGCCTTCCTCTTTGTTACCATCTCTCATTTCTTAAAAACATCCACTGGAAAAATTCAAGCCTTGATCATACCATCTAATTTGGTGCAGCTCCACAGTAATTATAAAGGATTCATACTGCATCAATTACATTGATAAAAGGAAATTACCAGGAGATTCCAGGAGCATTTTACTGGACTTAATTCCAAGCATAAACTTGTAAGTGCTCCACTGATGTCTGTCAGTTTGATTATGGTACAAATCACACACCAAGGAATACTTTCAACTGCATATTTCAAGATGGGTTTACTTCTAGCTATAGCACTAAGAAGATGCAAAACATTCAGAGATGTAAACATTCATCCTTAGCTTCATTTTCTTACAAGATGAAGAAAGTGAAATTTTAAGAAAAAAA
>NW_005056227.1:0-3966 GCF_000277835.1 Geospiza fortis
CTGAACTCTGGCAGGCTTGGTGCTGTGGTGATGGAGACATACAGAAGTTTCTAATAAACATCCCTGGAAAGCACCCATCTTGCATCACATTGTGATGCTGAAGTGCTTTCAGTAAATGGAAAGGACATAAAATATTTTAAAAATCAACAGGTCCAAGAGTTCCCAGAGATCTGTCCAATAAAGTTTCTCAACATTTGCTATTAGTTTTTTTATAAGTCTGGTAATGCTGAGGAAATTCCAAGAGATTGAAAGAGTCAGAGCCTAAATAGCAGTGATAGCAGGATTATCCCTAGCAACCGTGGGTTGCTTAGTCTGAGAATCCAAGGGAAAATACAGAGGTTTTGCTCTCTGCTGTTCCATCTTAAGAATACTCTGGCTTTAACTGCTGTCCAGTGCCAGTTAACATGGGGAAAGAAGTCTAGTGAAAAAGGCTTCCTCTTCCTTAGCATCCAAGCACACGAGATAAATAGGACCATGATTGATTCTCGTGGTGTTGCCCATGTAGAACACAGAATTTCAGTAAAAGTCAGCTCTTGAGGAGCAAACAGCAGCAAAGGGATCTCAAAACTGTTGTAATGGATGGGGAAAATCACTACTAATTGAGGGAGTTTCCAACAAATGTCTTGCAGTGACAGGGTCAGAATATTGTGTATTCTCACCAAGGACCTAAAATCTAAAGTAATTCTGACAGTACTAGCAGATGCCAACATCTGGCAGATAAGTAAGTCCCCACACGGATGTGACCATCCGAGCAGTGTGGATTCCACAGTCCCCTGTTAGAACAAAACAGGATTAAAGTACAGCCAAACAGAAAGGTCATCATCAGGAGAGAAGGAATGCAAGGAGTACTTCAAACAGAGGAATGTCTTCTGGAAAATCACAGACCCAAAGAGGATTGCAAATTGCTGAGCAGAAACTCCCAGGACATTTGGTTGCAACAAGAGTTGATGCATGTCTGGGATGTATAAACAGGAGTAAGGAAGTTTACTGCTTACTTATGCTTTGAGGTGTGAGAAAGAAGCCCTTCCAGAGACAACATAAAAGGCTTAGTCATTTTTGCTATTCAGAAAGATCCCTTGTAGTGCAAAAGTATTTGTGAAGATGTTAATGTCATTATGTGGATTTGCCAGAGCTAGGGCTGACCTATCTAGCCCAGACAGTGATAGTGGGGGGATTAGAGCAGCATGTGGCCCAGCATGGGCTGCAAACCTCATCTGTGTCCCTGCAGCCTCAACTGACTCAACCCTGCTGAGAGGGCATGACAGACAGTAGCACTGAGACCCCTCTCTGCTACCTGCTGGCTCACCTTTGCCACCAACCCAGAGGCAACCTGGTGCCAGAAAATAATTTTTTGCAGACAGAGAAGTTATTTGGGACAAAGCGACTCTCATGAAGCAGAAGAAAAGTAGGACCCGAAAACGGATGGATCTGCCAGACACTTCAGAAATGAAGCAGGATTTATTTTAAAACAAGGTTGTGTAACCACTTGAAGAAACTGCAAAAAAGCAAGAGATCCTCCAGAAATAAGAAGCCCTTCTAGAAAGTGTGATTCAGCCAAATCTTCACCATTGGTTCAAGATGCAAGTAACAGGAATAAACAGCACTAATACACCCCCCATCATCCTAATCCTAATTTCCACTTTCTCATCAAATAGACTGATGACTGGACCTGTGAGAAGCCCCACTACCAGTTCAGTTGCTGTGATAATTATTGCACTTGTATGACAGGACCCCTCAGTCCCCTGGGCACGGCGCCAAGTGATGCATAACAGGCCCTCCATAGGTGTTTTTCCTGAGACTTGGCTCTACATCACTGCTGAACTGTGGGTGATCTCAGATGGAAATGAGGAGGCAGAACTGCAGAGTTTAGGGTAACTGAAAGATAACCAGGAAATCCAGATTCTCACAAGTTTCAGTCTTATCGCATATTCTCCTTACAGCAAAACAGGAAAAAGAAATTGCAGAACAGTTGTGATCATTATGTTAAATGTAAGTGTGGCAAGAAGTGAAACCAGAGCAGAACAAGGTGGTTTTGGAGGCCACAAAGGGGCAGCTGCATGCTGGCCCAGGGCAACCTGGCTTCCCTTCATGTGGGGGCTCTCAGTGAGAGCCTGTGCCAGCCCACCCTCTTGCTGCTGATGGGATGTGACAAGGTCGCAGCTCACGCAGCCTGGCTCCAGATGAATGCCCTAAGGAGAGAGCTAGCAGGACTCCCTCTCTTCTGCCAGACACTTCTTCCTGTCACCTTTGGCACAAGAGCTTTCTTCCTTGCAATTGCTGCTCCAAAACAGGCCAGTCGAACCTTTTTGTCCTATATCTGCCTCTTTATCACTCTGAATGGTTTAGGGCAGACACAGCTTGGATGGAGGATTCTGTGTGTAGGAACATCCATGCTACACTAGCTGCATGGATATCTTCAAGGACAGTGGTACTTCTCTCCAGCTGCACTATACAGGCTAATTAAACAGAGAGGGGTAGCTCTGTGTGGTATTGATACAGAGAGCATTACATACACAAGATGGATGTAACAGTCAGCATTTCTCTGTCTCTTCTTAATCCCTACAGGTCCTCTTTCTGAGAGGTCACAATATTCTCAGTAGACTGAGAGGAGGTTGTCAGGGGAAGTTGGCAAAGCACGTGTTCCTGAGAGGTGGAGAGAGGCTTGGCCAGAATACTCCTTCAAAGAGCAGCCTCACTGCTAAAGATGATGTTCTAGTACCTTTTCTTTCCAAGATGGCATTTTCCTAAGACAATGGTTGCTCACCCATGGGCATTCAGCTTACTGTTATCTGTAAAGACAGCCCATCACTCATGGTCAGCATCATCCATGTCAGCTGAACCATTTCCCTTATCTCAGACAAGAGTCTCTGGACATCTGGCCATGTTCCTCTCTCACAGGAGCTCCTCCTTCTCCCAACTGCAGGGAGCATGGGAAGGGCAAACCAAGCGGTTGAGAAACCTAATCCAGCCATGCACAAACCCTTCCCACCCAGCATAACCTGGGCTCCCTGGGACACAGGTCTCTGGATGATGCATCCAAGCAGCTTCAACAGAGAGGCCAAAGCTGGTGAGAACTGCATGTGCAACCAAAAAGCAGACCAGTCCTGTACCTGCTGCACCCATGAATCGGGCAGGCTCCACACTGCAAAGGTGCATTCACAGTCAAGTCCTTTCAGTTGTTGTCCTTACCCATGTTCCCCATCTGCCTTATGCACATGACTTCATGCTATTAGATGCCCAAAGCAAATTCAGTTGAGTGTCTTGTGGCCTGTAAACTCCCTGATGGCTTTGTGGAGCAGTCAGGCACTTTCCACTCGCATCAAGTAGTCAGCAGTCAGGGCAAAGCTCCCAGAGCAAAAGAAACCTGGCAGAGGTAGCTGCTCCCCACCTCAGTTTTTTGGCCAAGAAAGCAGCTCAGGTGCATGCATGGTGGTAATTCCAGTAACCTTAGCACTCCTTCACAGCCTTGACTCTGAGGCTCCTCCCTGATCTGCGTGTATTCCCCAGAGAGATGGATCCTCTCCCTATCTCCATGGTAGATGTCCCAGGCCACAAAGAAGAGAAGGGCTGTGGCCAGGGAAGGATGGGGAACATGGGGAATAGTAAGTGAAGACCATGACAGCTATAGAGAGGACAATTCCAATCATCACAGCCAGGCAGGAAATGAAGACAGAATTACCCCGCCTTTCTCTCCCCATGTCAGAAAGCTTAAGAATTTCAGGGGATTTATTTTACAACACAGATGAAAAGCTTTGGATTTCACCACAAGAGCAATGAGGAAAACTGTTTAACACTTAAAATGCCAGCATTTCTAGGCCAGTGGCACGTAGAAGGAGAGCGGCACCTGTGACTCCACGGGATGCTGCTCCTCAGTGCTGGCTGACTATGGGACCCTGCTAACTGGTCACTCCAACTGCAGTGCAGAAGGACAGGATGGGAGAAGTGTCTCCTTTTTCCCTGCCCATG
>NW_005056228.1:0-3966 GCF_000277835.1 Geospiza fortis
GTCACCTTTGCTTCCCAAAGTCACCTGATGAGAGGACACTCCATTGCTGGACAGGGCCATGGCAGGCCCTTGCTTGGGATCAGCCTGCAAGAAGCCAGCTGCACTCACAGAGCAGCCCCACAGCACAAAGGGCCACCAGCCAGCAGCCACCCAGCCCCAGCAGCCTGAGCATGGCTGAGCTGGGAGCCTCTGCCCTGCTCGACTCTTCTTCCTGGCTGAGGAGCTTTGCTGCCTGTGCGGCTGCTGTGGGAGCATCCATCCCCCTTGCAGCAGCAGCAGCAGCAGCTTACCCCTGCGGTGTGCCCACAGACAGCTCCTTCAGCGCTGTGGAGAGAGCAGAAGCAGTGTCAGGCCCTGCTGCCCCCTAGCCCCTGGGCAGACACGTTTGCCCACATAGCCCTGCCCCATGGCCAGGGACACGAGGGCAGGACAAAGGCCCGTGGTGGGGGCAGGACAGAGACGCTGCCCAAGCCCTAGCCTCCTCTGTGCTGCCAGAGCAGTGGCTGTTGCCCCTTCCTTCTGGTGTCCTGCTTTAAGATAAACTTCTTAAAATACTTTTATTGTTGCGGTTTTTTACACAATGATGTCATCAATGTACTGTAGGTGTTTTGGAATATTAATAAACTATTTAAAAATGCTTTTCTACTTTCAGGAGTTTTATTGTAGATGGGTTCTCGGATAGTTTAGGTAAGGTGTTTTAATTGTTTGTTGCACTTTGATTTTACAGTTGTTATCTCAAATGCTTACTTGAGTCTCTTTGGGTCTTTCAAATACCCATTTTGAAGGAAATTTATGCCTAAAATGTTTGGGGCTTTTGAGCTAGTCACAGTAGGGCGGGGTTTTTATTCTTTTCTAGTTGGGCTTACCTCAGATTCTACTAAAGTCAAATTTTGTCATCCCCCTGTCATGCCAGTAATAGAAACAGATTTTGTCTTTACATGTTTTGGTGGGATTAAGGTTTATTGTGCACTAGTGTTAACTAAGGAGTTACATTTTTGTGGTTCTGATGTGTTAGGCTAATGAATTTACACAGTCTAAACCACACGTTTTTTCTTAGCCTCTACCTGCCTAGAGGCAGGGGCCCTCTAAGCCTGGTTATTCTTTTTTTTTTTTTTTTTAATATATGTTTGGGAGGTTTTTTAGAGGGGATTGGACATGTTGTTATCATTATTATACGTGGTAGTTTGCTTATGGGCTATTGGAGTTTCTTTTTTGGTGGAATTTTTTCTTTGAGTCTTGTTGTCTTTTAATTTAAGTACTGACTGTGCCAGAGCGGTAGTAGATTTTTTTATCTTATTTCTTTATGCTTTCTCTATTGTTACATAAGAAGAATTATAGTTTAGTTCATGGGGTGTACTTTCTCTCCCTATCTGAGGGATGTTTGTGTTTGGTATTAGAACTTCTGATTTGTATTGTTGAGATCTGGAGAAAGCTTTCTTTCATCTCCTTTCTGAGATTTTTCTGATTTTTTTTTACTTTGTCTTCTAATTTTTGAAGATGTGTTTCTACAGTTGTGATTTTTATACATGCTGGGTTACATATAGTACAGTATGTATTACCTGTATATGTTTGGAGCTTCTTCGCCATATTAAGTATGGTTTCTTTACTGTTATCTTGCTTTATTATTGCTAAAGTTGGCCCAAGTCATACAAGTTTTTGTCACATCAGGGATGTATATGGTACTAAGTTTGGATTTATAGTGTTTATGTCATCTGAGAAGACAATTTTTGTTATTGTAATTTTTCTTAAGAGTTTAATCTTTTGTTCTGTGGTCTTCCAATGGGTTTGTTGCATATAGAGATTGTCTGTATACAGGTATCTTTGTGCCACACTTCCCAGGACCCATGCCCAGAGATTGTGAGGGTCAGCCCCTCACATCATTTTTTGGTTGGTAACTGGATTATGTGGCAGTGATCTTAAATGCTTTGCTTTAGTATTATTTAGAATTGCAGTTTCGCTTGTGGTATCTTAAAGAGGGACTAATTAATTAACTATAGATTTATCAGGTCGTTGAGTGTAATCTTTTTCTTAGGTTACAAAAGTCTTCTAGCAAAAAATAGTGACTTGATTTTTGACTCTTGATTTAGTTTTTGGTTTTGAGGATCTTTCTCATGCATCATCATCATTGTTTATTGGTTGATTGGTTTAAAATGTGTGGGTTTTGTTTGTTGTGGTAGGTGTAACAGCTATTGGGTGAGGTTTACTGTTTGGTTGAGTTGAAGGCTTAGGCTTCTTGTCTGGTTCAGCTATAGGCTTAGGCTCACTGCTTTAGCTACAACTTGAGTAGCTGGGGTGTTGGCTGTAGCCTGAGTGACTGGAGTAGCTGCTGATTTATTTTCTTGCCCCTCTGCCTCTATTTGTTGTTTTACAGTATCTAGTAGTGTGTGATAAGCATATGCCAGGGCCTAGCTTATTGCAATGATTTTTTTTTTCTTTAGAGTCATTATGGTACTTCTTTTTTAGGTATTTCTCTGCTTCAGTTGGATTTTGTATTTGTCTACCTGGAAAATCTTAGGTTATACAGTCAGAAATTTTTTTCAGGGTTTGGTTTATATCTTCTCATTCTTTACACTACTCAAAATTTTCCATGCTTGGGTTTAGTTCTGGGTCAGGGATCTCATGAGCTGTTTTAGATATCCCAGGCCTCCTTCTCGAGAAGTTGTAAAGGCAAGAGGGTATGATGGCACAGCATGGCCCACATGGTGATGGGTCCTGGGCTCTCCAGAATCATGACAGAGTTCCTCTGGTCCTTGTACCCCACTCTGAAGGGACAGCAACTCCAGCTCCTTCCCGAGGCTCCTTCCTTCTGCTGGGGAGGAGCACAAAGGCACTGGATTCCAGAAACACAGACACTTGGGAAGTGGAGAGGGATCTGGCACTGTAGGCAAGTGCCAGTGGGAGTGGATGGGGCTGGAGCAAAACATTACTTCCTGCTTCTCCCTGAAGCAGGGACACAACCCACAGGGGTGGGAGACTCTCACCTAGGGCTGGCACCAGCACCCAGGTTCTCCAAATCCCAGCATTGCCCAGGGAAAGGCAGTGACAGGAGGAGGCATCATCCAGCCACAGGCAGTCCATGCTGACTGGTCCCAGCACTCCGCTCCTCACAGAAAACCTTGGCGAGCTGTCAGAAGCAGGGATGTGACACAGGGCCATGGACACATGATGCAGGTGGCCAAGGCAGAGCAACACGGACAAGATGAAAACAAGAAAAAATATTTTCATCTTTCCTTTGACAACATGCACTGGTGGGGACATCACCTGCTGATGCAGGGTGACATCAGCGAGAGGCAGATTGTGACATCTCATCCCTCCCTGCTTAAATACAGGCACAGGCAGAGATGGGGCCAGTCAGGCTCTGACCTGACCTCCTACGGAGCGTGATTTGAGGTGTGGAGGATCGATCCAGGTTTCTCTGGTGCTGAGTGGTGCCTGTTCTTGGCAGGTCCCAGTGCCAGTCCTAGAGCAACCAGCAGGGTTTCCCCAGTCCTGCTTAGTTGGGGCAGCCAGGCACTGCGGGTGCTTGCAGCAGAGTGTGAGCTGTGCAGGAAAACATCCCCCCAAAGAAACATCCCTTCATGGGGCTCAGGGGGTTGGAGGTGTCCTTCTCCAGCAGCCTGGTCATTCCTTTCTCCCCTCTCCTGCAGGGTGTTGTTGTGGTGCGTTCCTTTATTTGTTCTCAATTGTTTGTTGTATAAATTCAAGGTTAATGTAATTCCCAGTTGGTTCGCTCCACCCCCCTATTATAAATCAAAATGGTTCTGCCCAGGACTCCCCGCCTTTTCTGTTCCAGTTATATGCCAATCTGTTGTCCCCGCCCCCTTTACTACAGTTTTCCCGCCACTGCTGTATCCATTTTTATGTCAATCCCTTGTCCCCTCCTTTGTCTCCATGCTGCCATCCAATCCCCTCTCAGATTTGTCAGGTCAACCATTGTGTTCTCTCCTCCCAGTGTCCTGTCCATCA
>NW_005056229.1:0-3965 GCF_000277835.1 Geospiza fortis
CATCTTGACATTTTACTCCTAAAAGATGAATTTCCTGTGAAGTTCCCTTGACCTTACTTTGTTTTATGACAAAACCAGCTTTCAGGAGGATCTGGATTATCTTCTCTCCTTCCCAAACACTTCCTCTGCCGTGCTGTCTTATATAATGGTATGATGGATGTACTGCAGATGTTCTGGAGCCTCACCCTTTTCCAGTGCCATGGTAAATAGTGGGGGGCTGTGTTTCCAGCCCTGGGCTACACTGGATTCTTCTGCAGGTGAAAGCAAACTGTGCCTGCACTGTCCTGATCAAGGAATGGAGAAAAACACATGAGTTCTGTCTATGGTGGTACCACTTTGCTGCCATGGACTCCAGTTCACACTGAAAATTGAGCACGCACAGCATAGCAGCACCCGGTGATGTGACTTCATTCAGGCCATGATACTCCACTGTAAGTCTCCACTCTCCCTTAGGCTTATGCACAGGTCATACAGGACTACTACAGGCTGAGTGAGTCTTGCTGAGCACTCCTGGGCTCTCCAGTTCATGAACCATCTCATGGATGGGGGTCACGCAGTCCCCTGGGGCTGTGTTTCTGACAATGCACTGGTGTGGTAGCAATCGCTGCCTTTGTTCTTTGACCCTCAGCAGTCCCACAGCAGAACCATCCCCTGAGGCACCAGGGACCAGCTCTCTAATTTCCTCTGTCTCCACAGCAGCTATCCCAAAAGCCCAATGATGCCCTTTTGGGCCCTTGAAACACCCTCTGCTGAGGTAATCTATGCCAAGGATACACAGGGCCTCTGGGCCACGGCTGTTTTGCCATTTGTGGCCAGCTCAGCTGAAGGCTCACTTCAGCTTCCAGTACAGTCAGCCGTTGGGATTCTCCCTGTCACCCCAGGAACAGAGACGGATTCTGCCCCTACATGGCTCAATGGCATCAGGGTGCATTTTGCACTGGTGTTGATGAAAGCCACCTGCTCTTGTGGGTCTGATGGACCAGGCCATCAGTCCACACAGTCCTGGAGAGCTGACTGTCTCTTTCCTCCCCTCAGCTGGGGACAGAACCTCTCTAGTCCTGGTCATAGTACTCATTGCTCACTTTAATAAATATGAACTGGAGGTCCCTACAAGAGGATCAAAGTAACATCAGCCCCTCTATTCTGTTTGAGAACTTGCCCATCTGAAACTAGAGCAGATTTATCCTTGCAGAATTTCCTGTGGTGGTGTCAGACAGTGGAAAGATCGATGCTTTGAGAGCTTTTGGGACACCTGTGTGTGGAGGAGGAAAGGTCAGGCCTTCCCCAGGCAAGGCAGTGAAAAGCCTCACACCCCCCAAAGGGCCTGTATCCCCACCTGGCTGAGCTGCCAGTCATTGGCACACTGGAGGAAACGCCCCACGCTCCAGCCCTGGAGCCCCTGGCCCAGCTTCTCAGTGGCCAAATGACCAGAAGTGGCACCCAGAGGGTTGGGCCCATGAAAGCCAAAGGATATTTAAGGCTCAGCACGAGGCCACACGTCCTGATGCTACCTTCATCTTGAAGCATCTATTTGAACACTGCTGGAACTCAGGAGTTTGTATCTATGTGTGTGCTTTTCTGTATATCTTCTCTCTCTTCTTCTTCTTCTTCTAATTGCCTCTTCTTGGAACATTTTGAGTACCTTAACATCAAATGGGTTTAAAGTTTGCTGAGTGGAACGGGTCAAGTTAATGCTCTGAGAAGTGTTTTATGTTGATTTAGTCTTGTCCCAAATCTTTTCCCAAAGCTCGCTGATTTTCTAAAGTTTCCCAGTAAAGCTGTTTATACTCTTGAGAATATCTTCTTGGCTTTTCTCCCATGCATTTAACCCAGAGTACAAGAAACACTTTAACGCCTTTAAAAAGCCCTTTCAGCAAGTTTACTGGGGCCTTGGTTGTTCTTCGTCTCAATTCTCTCAAAACACCTTTCTTTGCTTTTTCTGTGGAATTCCAGCATTCAGTCCTCATTTGGTTACCCTTTTGCTAAGGACAAATTTCAGCATTAAATGCGAGCCTTGCCGGGAAGATGAGTATATACCTTCAAATCAGCTCTAACCAAGATCCACAAGTCAAATGGGCAGTTACATTTCCCCAGAAACAGTATCTCAAAAATCAAGGGGCTGTCCACTTTTCTTCATCTAGAATAGGATACACAAGAGATATAAATGTTAATTTCCTAAGATGAATTCAGTTATCAGACATGATTTTAATCAACATAGCCACCACCAACAAAAAAAACCTGTATTCAGAAAGGAAAATGTAACTGGTTTAGAAGCACATACTATAAAGGCAAACAACATCATACATGAACATTTCTATGTATTTCACGCAGTAGGCCAGCAAGGCTATTGTCTGATTGGCGAAGTTCAAAAGATGCCCCTCAGCCCCGGAGTCATTGGCCTGTCTAGGTGTCATTGTCCCCTGAGCCTTCCCCCCTCCTACGTTGTTGGTGGGATCCCTACCTCTTTCCTACCTCTCCCCCCAGACTTAAAAGGACACTGAGACAATGTGGTTGTTTCTGTTGGAGCTGTTACCAAGATTCTGAGATCTGTGACCCTGGAATAAAACTCTGGATTAACCCTCCGGCAGAATCCGTCTCCTTTTCCTCTTCACCTCGCTTAAAGCCTTTCCATCAGAGGTAAAGCCTGAGTTTCTGCCAGCCTGGACTTGTTCCAAGTGCCAGCTGCAATTTCCAGCTAGCCAGGGGTGTCTCTGAGGGGAAAACACCACAGCTGCCACCTCTGGTCAAGCAGCAAGATGAGCCCAGGCACATTCCACCCAGTAATATTGGGATCATATTCCAATAAGACATGAATTTAATCAACGTAGCCACCACCAACAAAAAACCCTGTATTCAGAAAGGAAAATGTAACTGGTTTAGAAGCACATACTATAAAGGCAAACAACATCATACATGAACATTTCTATGTATTTCACACTCAGTATTAAGGTGTTGGCTTGCTGAGTTTAACCTGTAATCCCATGAATGATTATGTACTTTAGAGGGCCAGAAATAGGATGTTCAGGTATATATGAACTTGTGGATGGGCATGCCAGCCCTCTCCCTTGGAGAGGTATCCCTTGAATGGGCTATGATAAGATCTTCTCAAACTCTCATGGATTGAGAAATCCTCCTTGGTCATGGTGAGTTCCCAGCATGCTTTGGAACCCCATGTAGAGTTGTTGGGACTCATTGGTTTTTCCCCTTTGTACCACCCCTGCTTTTCCCCACAAAACCCCCAGTTTCTGTCCCATTCTGGAGGGAGCTGCTGTCACCGGCGTCCTTCGCAGGGCACTGGAATAAAGGCACCTCTGCGGAGCAGCCACATGGCGCTCCTGTCTCTTTGCCCCTCTGTTGGCCAGGGTACACCTTGCAAGGTAGAGCTGAAATCACTGCTAAGAGCTGAGCTGCCTACCCCTTGCTGAGGTTACCCTGCGGCTGAAGGGCTGCCTAAGGCTCCTACAAAGTTGTCTCTTGCGGGACCTCTCTCTGGGAAGGTTGCAGCATCCAGGTCGAGCCATCCCCGACTGGCTGCCTCCATATGAACCAAGTGTAGTGGTTTTCTGCTTGTTGCTGACTTTACTGACATTAGGGCAGAATAATCAGGGTTTACAGTCACAGTGCAGATCCTACTGTATAAGGGGCAGTGACATGGAAAATGAATTGTTTGCAGCCAGACCAGTTAGAGACTGTTTCTTAAAAAGTTTGTTTCAAGTGCTACAGAACAAAGTTCTAACTTACAACAGAATGTGAAACAATGCAAAGATTTTGGGCAAAACCCCCATCTCCCATACCTCAGCCTCAATGTAGAACCTTGTCCATGGGTATATTTTAATGTGACACAGGGAAAAGTGCTATAAAATGCCAATAATCAAATGAGCATTGCATCTGAGGCAGATGTTGATCCAGCAAGGTCATGCCACACTAATGGTCTGTAAAGGATGCCTGTGATTCACCAGCAGAAC
>NW_005056230.1:0-3960 GCF_000277835.1 Geospiza fortis
ATATGGACTAAAGAGAAAATCCGTTCTTCATCAGATAATGAAGAAAAAACCTACTTCAGGCTTCTAAAAAGTGCAGCTGTGAGAGAAGCACTTATTAATGTACAGCCAATCGTGATTCCTGTGAATTCCCAAGTCTGAATTGGATATGGCCCACTGGAAACTCCCTGAAGGACAGTAAGGCTGTGCCAAATGTCACCACTACAGACATTTAGCAGAATTTGAAGATAGGTCCCAAACTCTCTCACAAAGCAAAGCAGGCACACCAGTGCTCTTCCAAGGCAGTGATCTCATGTACATGGCACACTTGAAACAAGAGCAGCTAGAACAAGGCACTGCTTGACTGAACAGTGTCTTAAATGAGACTGTGCTTGTCTGACACAATTGTATCGACACACCAGCCTCTAGGTACAGACAAAATGTTCATTTTTAACACATGATCCAACCATATTGGATTTAATTGCTAAAGCATTGTATTACATTAAGTCTGTTAAGAATGTACAAAAGCAACATAAAATTTAATGTACAGAAGAAGAAGAGAGTATCTTTCGTCACTTTAAATGCAAGTTGTTCTGAGAGCAAGAGCATTCAGAAGATAGAAAACCTTCGACTATAACTTTATTGCTTATAGGAAATAATCACTTACCAATTCCAGTGAGTCAAAAAATCTCAACATAACTTAATAATTTTAAAAGAAAATTACACATCATACATATCAACTTCAGCTTACAGAAACAAATCACATCAGGCAGTAACATAAACTTCACACACAAACCCACAGGAAATAACACACTAGAAAGCACATGAACACAGGTCTACATCCTACAGTATCTTAAGAACCAGCATAGGCTATTGCTTTTCTCACCTCCAACTTTCAAGATCACAATACTGAGCTTTGGTTGATTTTTACCTTTGACAGTTTCCAAGGGCTGCCAAAGCCCACAAGGATCCGTCCTGGCTACATTCAGTGCAAAAACAAAACCCTAAAAGGAGACAAAAAAAAAATTTAAAATGTCAACCAACTGTGGTCATCAGTAAATTCAAAACAAATATAAAAGCAAAAGTCAGCTGTCTCCAAAGCTCAGCAAACCTAGGTGCACAGAAATGAAAGGAATAGGCTGCCATCAGGAAAATATTTTCTTAAAATTCCCCCCACAACCTCCCATCCAAATTTGGAAAAACAGTAAATACTGGTAGCATGTGTGAGAGAATCTCCTACTGACTATGAGATACAACAGAACAGTAGGAGGCTCTAGAAACATAATTTCTATTCACAACTGGGGAAAACATGCAGTGAAACTGGTTTCTTGTACAGGAACTGAAAGAAAACACATAAGCGTGTTTCCTTGCAGTCAAGGGAAGAGATTATGTAATCCTACATTAACTCCTGAATATTAAATATGTGTAAAAATGAATCCCATACCTACCAATTGTCAGGTATTTAATCCTATTTTGAAAGAGTAACATAGCAGCACTGCACTGGCTTACAATCATGTCCATTTCAAATCATACACAGCTAGTATTAAATACTTCAGTTTTGGTTTTGCAAAACATAACCAAATTCCAGGAATTAAAAGAAGTCCAGAACCATCAGCTTACCATTATACATGCAAGTTAACATCACTAAAATCTAAATTATTCCAGTTACCAATATTCAGGGTTGTTGTAAGAGTCATGAACAAGTGGCACTTTTCTAAATTCACTGCATTGTTTTGTTGGTTCCTTAATGTACAGCATTATTTAGGAACAAAGTGTTCCTGTCATTGGACTAACTGCCATAAACAGAGTTTATTTTTTTACCCTGATCTTCTAGCATTAACTAAGAGCTTTCTGGGCATGATTTCCATTCAAACAATTTCTGACTAGAAAATACATTTGGTGATAAAAGGGAGTCTTACCTGCCACTGTGGTTTACCTGTCCCTTTGCTAGTGAGCAAAGGCTTTACAGATGCAAACTTGAATTTTGAACTTGGTTCTGACTTATGCTGTGGGGTGAATCTGATAAAGCAACCAAGAGCACACTCTACTCAAAAGGCCTCAAGCTGTCTTAAAACATCATCTTACAAAAATCAGCTGCTGACATAAATAAACAAAAACATCCCATACTCAATTAGGATATGGGAAGTTGGCTTCAAGTCATTCACAACTTCAAAACAACACAGAAATATTTCTTGGTTTTTCATCTACAGCACAGTAGCAGTGTAAGTAATGATTTACTATAAAAATTACCCAGGACAATCCTGGTCTCACTGTTATGGTAATTCTCCACTTCACTTTTCAAGGCACAAGTTGGAAACATAACTTGTAACCAAATAATTTGGTAGGAGAGACACTACTGGTGTTTGAGAAGAGGATTTGCAGCCTCTTTATTTCACATGGTTTAGAACAATCTCTTTGCATTACTTAGGTGGAAGGAAATCCAGGAAGGATTAGTACTTCAAGGGAAAATGAACTAAAGATATAACTCTAAACAAAGCAGCTGGGAGGAATGGGAAAAGGCAGAAATCCTCAATCTCTCATGGAAAAAAATCCAGAGGAATATTCAGGAAGGACAGTCACATATCCCACAAAATCACTGTGGTGTTCTACAGCAAAACATGACATGAGAGAGGGTGTCCCTTATGTTTAATTTAGCATCGGCTGCACAACTTCATCTTTTGTTCTGCATTTAATTCTTTGCACTGATGTTTTTGGTAACATATGGAACATGTTTCAGCTGTTCGTGTAAATATGACACAAGTACTTTTAACAAGATAAATATCTGTAACTTGGAATAGATACATTACTCTGTCCTGCTCTTCTAAAGAAACATGAGAGTAGAAGGACCAAATAGAAGTTAAAAACCTCTATGAATAAAACACAAGTCACATTTCACAGCACCTAGGTCTTTTCATATGAACAACTCAAATACAAACCATTTCATAAAACAGAGTACTCCTGAAGATGTCAGGGGGTTTAAAAAGGACAATAACATGATCTGCTCAAGAAAATCCAATCATTAATGAATTTGTGTTTTTCCTCATTAAACAATGTCACCCTTTTTGATTCATTGTTAAGGGAGACATGAAACATGCAAAGGGATACTTCTCAAATGGTCCTAAATCAGACTTTCTGTTTAGAAAATCCTGGCTCTAGCCTTTCAGTCTAAAGACAGTCTTGAAACATAAGAACAGAATACCTCATCATCACCTTCTGAGTGTTCCAAACCATTTACGTAAACAACATTTAAGGTGCTAAATGTTTCTCCTCCCAGTTAAGGAAAAGTAAACTGAAAAGCTTATTTAGAAAAATGTTTTGCTTACATGTTTTGCCACTTTCTACTGTACAAAGCAGCACAAACCCCACTTCTTTTCTGCTCATACTGGTTAGGTTAAAGAATCCATTAAAGGATGCAGTGAACATAAAAGGTATTTGTCCTCACTTTGCTACAGCAACCTATTGTACACTACATACACTACACATCATTTCTCAACTGTAATCAAGATTACATCCCAACTATAATCAGCCAAAGGCTGCCAAGTGGTTAAGTTTTCCCAAGTCCTTTGTGTTTTGTTCCACGCTGTATTTTCACTGTGACTGAAGCATATATACACACACGTTTATGTAAACATACACATATATGTGTGTAGATACCATATACATATGTAACAAGATGCCCTCAAAATTATTTCTACTTTCTCTTCAAGATCTTCAACACTTTACACCACAACATTTATGGAAACTGTGAAAATTGAGGTTGTTGGAAGTACTGTGTCTTAACTGACTGATGGCATCTTCTGGACAGCCAGCATCACCGTAAGAGTTATGGTGATAGCTGGAGCAGCAAGGAATTAAAACATAGTGAGTTGAGAATACCAGCTGCTTTTTACACTCCATATTAAAGTTTGACCCACTCAAAAAATTCGCTTTGCAAAGTTGGAAACAAATTATCACTTTAAAAACCCAACAAAACAACAACAACCA
>NW_005056231.1:0-3954 GCF_000277835.1 Geospiza fortis
TTTTTTCATCCTTCCTTGTCTTAGAAGAAAATAAGTCCCTGCTAGAACTGGGAATAATTACTTTGCTCTCTTACTTAACTTGCAGTGTTGGAGGGTGCAGAACCATCCACTCTAAGGTCTACTACTGTTTTTCTGCCATGAAGTAATATGGATCTATCTAATCATCTTAAAGACTGGATCTAAAAGGTACAACACAGCTTAGTGTGAATTTAGGATAACTAACAGAAAATATGCTTAATAATTGTAATTTTAAATGACCAAATAACAACAACAGTAATCCCTTGACAACTAATTATAGTACTTGACTGAGAAGGGATAACAGAAAGATTTTGAAAGGGGGGAAGTAAATGTCAAAGTCCCACATAAATCTAATTAAGAAACATGCCTTTGGAAACCTCTGTCCTGGATCTTGTCTCTTTTACTGCAAAATTGTTGTAAATGGCAAAATGCAGGTTACACTGAGGGCCTTCTGGAAATCAGACCCACATTCCTGCATCGGTCTTTGTTCTGTTCCTTGTTATCCCAAAGATGCATTAAGACTATGCTGACAATCTGCCAGCTGTTCAAAGCTCACATCAAATTTTTATGTATCTTGACATATTTTGTCTAAAAAGAAATGCAGATAATAACAATAATTTATCTTCTCTGTGGCATTTATTAACAGGTAACATTTGGATGCTCCCCATTAATAATCCTATATTTCCTGATACACTTGTTAAATGAGGACTTGTTTGTTATATTAGCTAATGGCTTAATAATAAGTGTAGCCTAAGCTAATTAACTTTGTGATAAACTTTGGTAAATAATTAATAAGTATCTTCAATACAGTGATGCATGCCAATCTGTATTCATGTTCATAGCATTCCTCCAATAACTCTTCTTCTGTTTGGATAATCCTTTCATTTTGGCATCGGCCTATGTGCAGTAAACACTCACATATTAACTTTTGAGCTCTTGATCCATCTATACCTTTGTATAACCTGGTCTTTTTGGTGTGTCTTTTGAAGATAATCTACAAATTATCTTTATCTTTTACCTCTTTTGACTCTTTTACCTTCCAATAGATAAGTTTCAATATTAGTTGCAGTCCAGTCTTAGTAGTTTATGTGGGTACATCTGGTGTAAGAAAAGTGAATACATCACATTTGCTTAAAACCTCAGATTTCATTCGTAGTAGAAAGAATCTTTTAATGGAACTAAATAGCAATGCACAATGATGTGTGCATTGCTATTTATCGTGTGTTCCTAATGAAATTACACTGTTAAAAAAAAAGTGTGGTTATATTTTTTCAAAGGAAAATATAAAGGAGAAACGTATTGTTTATTGCATGTAAAACAAAATAGCAACCTTTTTATAGAGTAAGTCTTTAACTACATTCTCTTTTGACTGCATTTAGTCAGGCTGTTGAAAAACATTCTGTACACATGTTCAGTGGAAACGTTAATAAAATGACAATGAAAATTCCCATATACTTATTTCATCTTGGGAATGCTTCACCTTAGCATTGCAAGACTTCTTAAGGTAAACTGTTCTTTGAAATATCTGACTCCTAGGGACCATTTTGTGATAAGAGGTACTGTGGATGTCCCAGGTGATACTTCTTCCCACTGCCGACACACAGCCCCTGCAGGGCAAGTGCCCTAAAACACAGAGGCATTGCAGAAGGAGCAGACTGTGAGAAAAGTGAGGGCCTGTGCAAAGAAGAAATTGGAGTTCTGGAAGAGCAGAACGGGCCAGTGTAGTAGGAGTGGGTTTTGCACATGGGTCTCATAGGATGGATAAGTATCTTGAACGACTGAAAAGGGAATAATCAGTCAGCTTCTGCAGGCTAGACCTGGGAACTGGGAAGATAGGAAGAGCTGTGAGGCTATGATGTTTGAAAATTTTTCTGTGAACAGGAGAAGTGCTTATGAAGAAGTGCTTAAAAAGAAGAGGACTTTTTCTCAAGAAATCTGATACAGGCAACTCACTGAAGAGGGAAAGCAAAAGGAGAAGATATACTTAGATCTGGCCTAGCAAAACGCTGTTAATGATACAAATAGCTGAGAGGAAAGGCTGGGAATATCTAGGAAGGAGACAGGGATTGATCTGAGGAAAAGAATAGGATGATAGGAAGACTCAAATGGAGAAGCAAGGAGTGGGAGGAAGGGCTTAGCAGAGCAACAAGCTGCATGAGACAGGACAAAAGAGGCAATACCCACAACAGTCTGCTTAACTAGAAACCACAGTTTTTGCAGGATAACTCAGGCTGAAAAACCTAATGCTCATTTGTATCTGAAATCCTCTCTAGTGGATCTCAACTTAGTCCTGTTGTTAGTTATTCTTAATACCAACCAGCAATCTGTGTTGCAGATCTAGATGTGGTATATGATATAATCCCACATCATAGCTATGTGGATTTTTAAAATAAACCTAGAGAATTATGCATTGACATACATAAATAACTATGCAGTATTGACATTGTAAACCCAAAAGGTCTTTTAGAGTTAAAAAATTCCAGAAGATTAGGATTGCCTTTGCAAATAATTGCATGCTTGTGTATAATTTTTATCCATGGGAACTTTGCCTTATTCACTCCACAAGATGAAAGGACTCATTGACTCCACATGGATGCTGTGCTGTGTTCTATTCACATTGCTCAGTTTGCTGGCCCAAGATTTATTTAGTGTACACTATACCAGCTCTATTATTCAAGCTTCAGAATATTCAAGCTTACTAATTTCCATATTGGCATTTCTGTGACATTGTTCAGTACACTGAGTACTCCAGAAACATGAATTAATTTATTTTCTCAGCATCCTTCTGCTTCTAATATTTGACTAAATAGTTGAAAGTACATTACTGTTTCTTTTCCTGTGTATTCCTGTGTATAATTTTCAAGTATCCTAACACAACCTTTAAAGATCACAAGTTTTTTAGCAAAAGCACACTTCTATTAAAAAAAATAAATTGCTATTTGATCTCTCCCTGTCTCTTTTTATAGACATGAGAACAAAAACAGATGACAGTGTACCTTGCAGGCTTATTCAATTTATTGATCTGTGTGACAATGTGACATGTCAACTTTTACATGTCTTATGTATTTTAGTACATGCTCCTGTCTTATAAAATTCACCTACTAAAGATATTGCATTGTCAATTTCATTGTCAGTTTATTTATTGTAAGTTGTTTTTTGTGGAAAGTTAAATTTAAAAGCTAATCCAGGAGTGGGAATGCTATTAATTTGAGAAACTGGGTATTGACAGAGTGGCTGAAATTTATATTCAGCAATTAGGGTAACCAAAAAATAAAATAAAATAATTAAGAAAAGTTATTTTGAACACTGAACTTTTTCAGAAGCACAGTGAATTAGTGGGAGAGTAGGAAAATTTGGTCATTGGAATTTTACCAATTTTTTGGTAAACCAATTCTACTAATTGTTTGGTGGAACTATTCAGAATCACAGGGAGATTCCTGCAGTGCAGGTGTTTAAATTTGGTCATCCAAACCAAAAGAGCCTTTGAAAACCAAGGAACAGGTGCCTGTTGCTTACACAATACAGTTTTCATCACCAAGAGTTATGAATGAGTCACTTATACTTGATTCATCACTGCAGCCTGTAGAGCAATAGGGGAAAAGTAAGGACTAAATCTCTGGTTCCTTAGTCTGGGGTCAAATCCCAGAAGCAGAAATAAGTGAGATTATAATGGCCAGTGGAAATAATTATGGACAAAACAACAAATAGGAATTATTCTTGCCCACAGTGTCTCAGATGATCCTAAAAGTCTTACTATTTTCAGAGGGCAAGAATGCTCTTGAGCATTTCATCAAAATTTGTTCATGAAGCACAGAGAAAAAAAGAGGAAATTATGATCTCATAACTTGCAGGTCAAGCCATTGAAATTATAGCCTTGTGAGAAAGAATGCAAGTCAGAAAAAATATTTAATTTTCCCTTTTTTGGTTTTTTTTTTT
>NW_005056232.1:0-3953 GCF_000277835.1 Geospiza fortis
GGGGTTTTAACTCTTTCTTATGGCAGGTGTGGATGCAGAGATAAACTGGAAGCAGTGGTAATCTTGCAGGAGTGCTGCTTTAAAGCAGGGCTAAGCTGAACTGTGGGGGTGTCTCTACATCAATAAAGAGTATAATCAGGCGAGGGTGGCTTTTGTTGCTGAGGGAACCCTGAAACCTGAAACTTTCTGTCTGGTAGCATGTGCTGTGGTGGCTCAGAGCAGTGTGAATGCAGCACAACTGACCAAGGTGGGCATAAACTCTGTGACAGCTGGCAGCTAGTGACACATCTTGGGTGGGACAGCTCAAAAAGTAAAGGTTTTTGCTGTTACTGCATACTCTTTAAGTCTGTTTTTATCCAGAAAAATACTCTGAATAAAAAGCCATTTTAAAATGGGATTAAGAAAGAACTGTAATATGAAAATGTCCAGCTGTAGAACTTAAGGTATTGGATGTGACCTGCATTCATTCTCTATTGTGCAATGCAATCTGTGTGGGAACCTAGAAATAGGAACATGAACATTTCCCCTTCTTAATACTTGCAGAGAATTCTCCTTTACTCTAAGCATTGGGCAATCATGAAAGGAGATTGCTCCCTCTGGGAACTGAGCCCTTTATTCAAAATGTAGTTCAGCAATTGAACTCAAGAAGAATAATCCATTAGCTACCAGTAATAGCACTCATATCCCCTTTGCTGGATCCCAGCTACTAAACTGAAAGACATTAAAATGCTGCAAAAGCCTGTGTTGAAATGGGACCAGGGACATCATTTCAACATTTATAATGTACCAGTTGCAAGTGAGAGAGCTCTTCAGAATTCATCCATCAGCTGAAGGTTAGCTGCTGCTAACCTGGAGGGGAAGTAGTAATCTTCTGTAGAATGTGCAGAGATTTTCAGGAAGATTTGCTAATATGTCTGTTTTCTCTGGCTACTTGTGTTAGTGAGTAATGGGACTAACCTGAGCCCCCATGTGATTTCAGAACAAAGACTGAGGGGTGTGAGAGGGAGTATGTGATAGAAAAGACCCTAGGGAAGGAACTCCTAAAACCTCTCCCAGAAATGTTACACTTTCATTATTGATGAAATGTAAAAGCAGTAACTGAGATTGTCGAAAACTTCTACCCTAGCATTAAAATTCCAGAGTTCTAACATGGTACAGTTAAATATTTTGTTAATTGGAATTCCTGTTGAAATAGATGGATATTTTTCTTGTCTGCATCTTAAAAAGGCGAAGCCTTACCAATTACAAATTGGTCTTCTCATTATTGGGTTGGTGAAGCTTTTATGTATGACAGTGAGTATGTCAGTGTAACTGGTACTGTTTGGCATGTAGTGACTGTTCCAGGTAATGGGAAACTTTGGATATTTCAAATTCCTTCTGATCATGGAGCAAATAACAGGGTAGACCTTGTTTGGGATGCTGAACCTGGAGCCAAGCTCTTTACAGATGGAAAGTGATTAAATTTCTTTCCTCAAAAATTCTGTCTCCACTACCTGAAAAAGTAGTATAGCAGACATCAGTGAAGGTGTCAGGTCAGGCTTAGAGGTGCCTGTTCCTGGGTTTCAACCCAAAACCCGTATTTCACAAAGCACCATTCACAGCTGGGTGCATCTCAGTGTTTAACACTGTATTTAGGCCTGGCTATTTCAGCACCACTGAGCAGGGTAACCATGGGCATGGGCTTCCACTTACCTGCACTGTCTGCTGCCTCCATGGATCTCTACATCTGTGCTCTGTCAGACCCTGCTTGTCTATCAGACAAGGCACACAGGCAGCTGTGGGAAGAACAGTGTGTTGCAGTTCTGTCATTTACAAAAGCTTCACTGTAGCCTAAAAGTAAATGAAGAGATAATGAATCAAGAGCAAGAGGAGTCCAGCTTATGAAAAATGTCATAATTCAGAGGACTCCTTGTACTTTAGAAGTACTTTTGTGTTTACAGAAAGTAAAGGTGTATTCCACTTCTCCCCTCACCACAAATCTGCAACTCAAATCCCTCAGCTTCTAATCTATCAGAAGAGATTTTATAGATAATGTGATAATTCTGGGAAACTCGATTATAAAGCTGTCAAAATAACACTTTTCCTAATGCAAATTCCATGTAATATGGAAACTGACGTTCCTGTGGAATGTAAGAAACACAGTAAAGAGCTGAGTTCTTGTTCCTTTTGGCCACAGACAGTCTGTGATGGGTTGTTCCTCTGATCCCAATGCTCCAAGAATTGACTTGCTTGGTTTTGTTGTGCTGCAACTCTTGAGTAACCAGAATTTTGTCTAGGGATTCAGACATACCTACTAGAAGTATTTCACTGCTTCTTTGCATAGTTCACTGTGCAGCCTCTTGGCTATTAGGCCACTGACATAAGGATTCTTTTACCTCTGTACCTCTTAACCAGCTAGTTAAATTCCTGGTATATATTCCCCAGGTGCTGTGGATGAGTGTTCTCCTCCCTCTGTGCATTCTCTTTACCAGAGACTTTGCAGTTTCCCAGCTGACAGAAAACTGCACAGATCCCAGCAAACACTGAATACTGGACTCTTGTCTAGCTGGCTGGAGTTGTCTCATGCTTTTAATCATACAGGTTTCAAAGGTACTGCCATTTCTCTTTATACCTTTCCAGTCTTTTGTAGTGTTTCTTCCAGTTCTTTGGGAATCAGTCAGGGGTTCAGTGCTTTTAGCTGGTCTGTAATTTGTTCTCCAATCTAACGTGCAGCTTGGTTTACAGAGAGCTGTAATAACTGCCAAAGCAGCATATGTGAGTGACATGAACAGTATTGTAGTGAGCAGCCAGCTACACAACCAGCTTAATTCATCACTCACTATGGGAGAGTGACAGTTTAGCATATGGCCAGTCTCTTCAGATGCTGGTTTATTTCAAATAGATTTAGGACTGTTTAGTTCTTCCATTTGGGAAGTAGATTGGAGCTGCAAAGTAATTTCTCCTTAAGCTTTTTGACTGGTCTCTGGTGGTGTTCAGATCTCAAAGTCAGAGCTGAATTAATGGTGCTCCTTTAATGCTCTAGGAGAATGGCAAAATGGAAACATGCATTATTCACTAGGGATTGTAAAGACCTCTTCAGGTACATTAAAGATGGATTGTTGAGTGATCTGTGTAATATTTTGCATAACTAATAAATTAGAGCCAGGTCAGTGTTTATAGAGGCAGAACCTATTGTTTGTTTAGAATTATAGCCAATAATTGCTGAAGGGGTTTCTTGTTTGCCTTTGTAGTGAGAAAATGGTAATGAGTTGTTCAACAATGCTGTTTGACTTCTATTTTTTTGCTGGTTATTAGTAAAGCATTTTGTATTCAAATTAAATCTTGGGATAAAGATTTAAAAACTCAAGACATGATGTGAAAAAGTTTTATTTTTCATTACTGGGGTTATTGTACATAAGACATTTGTTTGGGAAAGGGAATACCCTGAGCTACTTGTATTTTCATATGAATACAGAGAATTAGCTGATCTTTAGATAGATTGTGCTAAAAGTAAGTACATTCTGAATTTCCACCATTTCGAGATAATTGCTATGTTCCTGCTGTGACAAAAACTAAAGAAAGTGTTGAGCTTAGTTTCTTAAAGGAGTTTTAAGTAACTTGTAGAAGAGTAGTAGAAAATGAGCAGTTCTAGGCAGTGTTCTCTCAGTGAGACTGTTTCTATAAGAAAGTTGGGATTTTGGCTCAGATGATATTCAGTCTGCCCAATCAGTGACAGTAGAGCACATTCTTATTCCAACTAAATTTTGCCACATTGCATGCTTTTTTCACAATGAAAGCAGAGATGTGTCTGGAATTTAAAGTTTGGCTAACTGTTTTGTAGTGGATATGGAAATTAAACACCTCACAGTGAGCATCTATAGTGTGGGAATGCATAAATACTACTTAAAAAAACCCAGCCCAAGCAAAAACCCAACCACAAACTCCAGATGACTCCTGAAATTAAAAAAAAAAAA
>NW_005056233.1:0-3951 GCF_000277835.1 Geospiza fortis
GGTGAGTATTAGAACTCCATATGAGTCTCTATTTTCTCTAAAGTGGTGTGTTGTACAAGAAACACAGATGTCAGGGTGGATAAACAAAAATGAACTTTCAAGAAAAAGCTGTTGAAAGAGCTTTAAGGGAGTCCTTGGCTGTTTACAGTGGAGATGGGTGAGAAGGGAAGGACTTTCATCTCTGCCGTAGGTAAGAGTGATACTGAAATTCTGTGTGAAGTTGCAGAACTCATGCTCTTCAAAAGATGGTTGAAAATCCAACAGTGCAAAAAAGAAAAAAAAAATCACTGTGTGGATGAATTGGAGTCTATATTTATAGAGAGACAAAAGAGGTCAGCCTGATTAGTTGACCACCAGGCAAGATGTTTCCATCTTTTCCATCTTCTATTAACTCTTTTTTTGTATAATTGAGAAAATTACACATTTCCATCTGACCCTCATGATCAGTGACTTTATATAGCCTACACTCATTTCAGCCTACACTGTAATTCAGTAAAGTTAAAATATCAGTGGTTTGAGATTTGGAGGGAATGAGTGCTGCCTTCCTGCTTTGTTTGTGCATGGAAACTGAAGCAAGGTTTATGTGTCTCAGTCAGAGGACAATGACAGACACTGTTTATTAGTCTGAAGACAATACAGGGTCATCAGACTCTGCCATGCCAGCAGATATGAAAATATGAAGAAAAAGAAGGCACACTTATTTAGCATTTTAACACAATAAAATATTTCTTTTTACATGACTGTCTTCTCCAGTGACTACCAACACTGCATAATAAATCACCTAAATTGTACCTAGGGACTCTCACTGTTCTATAACTGTTGCAATGAAGGTGTTTTGTATGCTCTGATTGCTTTCCTCTATGCTCCTTTCACTCGGAAGACACTGAACCTCTTCCACAAACAAATTTCCATCCTGGACTGTGTTTCATAGGCTGCACAGGAGATAATGCCTTTAAAAGAGTGGGGTCAGAAGAGGGAAACTAAGTGAAAAAGTCAATACTGAGAAGCATCTAAATACTTTGTCGTACCAAGAGTAAAGCAGTTACAATCTGAACAACAGCTGGGGCTTCTTATAATGATTTCTTTCCTTTCTTTCTCTGAATTCTAGACCAGCATGCAAGGTGAAAGCTTAACTACAGTGCTTTACTTCAGAGATGCTCATAGGCAGTGGAGCGTGCCAGACTTTATTGGAATTTGAAACTGCAGTCAATGGCATTTTCTGCTGTTCTGCTGCTCATCCTATTCAAAGAGTAAATTCACTATCTAATCACAAGTTGCATTGTCAGTCTAAACAGAGTAATGCAAGGCTTCGAGGCATAAGGTAATCCAACAAGAATGACAGCCAGTGGAATTACTCTTGTGTTTGCTTTTGCATTATGGAGGAAGCCTTTGAACTTTCAAAATTGGTGGTCTTATATTCTTTGGGGCTTCCCAGGTGTGTGAGTCCAAGTCAAACATGGTTATCAGACAACTGGTCAATTACTACTTTCTAAGGCTAAATAGTGCAATTGAACATTGATGAAAAGCAAAATGAAATAGTGTGAGCACCCTGTAATTGCTTCATCAGCAGCAATAGGGCTTTCACTTTGGGCACTTGCACGCAGAGGATCTGTAATTCACCCAGGAAAAGAGTTCATGGTCCATGACCCAGTGAGTATTCCCTACTCACTGATGCCCACTGTAACATTTTGTATCCTCTTGGCTCAAATTAAGGCTGGCACAGAAATTTAACAGCTCTGGAGAATGGCTGATGGTGTTGCTGGGAAGTCATTATTGACCTTTTAATCTTGTGCATTATGCACCCTCAGGAACACCCTCAGGTTAATGGCATTTTAGAATAACATCAATATTTTGACATGACAACCTTGCAAGGACTGTAATAGAGACTTAAGTCAGGTTTTACAAACAATTCATGTACAACCAGATGCAGAAGGGGTATGCTTAGTATTGGAGACCACACACCATTATGCATATTATTCCTTTTGCATGCTTGGTCTCAAATTTAATGTTACTGAAGTAACTTATAAAGTGCACTTCTAATGATTCATGCAAATATTTAGAGGGAACAGTAAACACAATAGGTAAGACCAAATTTTACTGAAAAATGTAGCTTTGAACTTATCCATGCCTCCTTCATACATGTGATCTGATATTGGTACCTCAGAGTAAGATGTGCTTATCTAGATATTGAGAAAGGTGACCTAACATACTAGACACCTGAAATTATAGTAATCTAGAAGTTTATTCAGTTAATTGGAATTAATAATTTGACATTGTTTTCCTATTTCTGACAGCCTTGCCTGGTAACTTCATTTAAATAATTTAATCTTGTATGGTATTTTTGTGCTAGAGATATAATAATGTCATCAGGAAGAAGTGGACTAGAAAGGAATTTTTTCACAAGTCTTGTGCATTTTTCATGATGGTGTTTTTTTAGATATACCCCAAAAACGCACATTTTAGAGATCAGTGGTCTCCCTTCTCGAGGGCACAGGTTTCCCAAGCAGAATTCCGTGCAGAAGTGGCTGTCTGAACCACTGCAAAAACTACCAAGTCAGGGTATCCAACACTGTGCAAGAACAAGACACAACTGGTCCAAGAACAATTAGACTTATAGGACCAAGCTTCTCTGTGGTTCCATTTCAAGCCCAAAACATTTAGGGAGATTATACTTGCACTGTTTATGCTACACTCACCCTGAGATATCTGAAGGATTTGTGTTCTAGAGCAGCTCATCTGGCAGTTCTCACCCAGGAGCAGGCTCCTGGGAACCAAACACCAGTGCTCCCACCATCAGGTTTGCCTTGAGAAGTGGCCTTGCTTCTGCTCCTGTTAAGCTGAGCTGAGTGAAGTTTTAGACTGAGAGATTTCTCTGCTGCCACCCAGAGCTCAGTGAAACCCAGCCTTCTTTCTCCATTTCTTAGTGCCTCATCCATGGGGTGGACACATTCAGTGTCACCTTCACGTTTCCTTACAACCACTTTTTTTAGTAAAATCTGAGCTCTTTGAAACAACACAGAAAAAAACTATGAATTGCTAGAGAATATAATTACACATATATTTAAGGTGTTAATGCAACAGACCTAGGGTTGCTTGGGCCCTTCCTGACTGGAATATTAGAAAATTGCATACCAAACTAAAGCTATTTTTTAAGAGTCCATTAACTTTTAATGCAATTACAGGTTTCTTTCTCTTATGTGAAATAAATCAAGGCTTTAACAAAGGCTGACACATCCTACAAGACTAATGTTTGCATGACAAGTATCAGGAACAATGACAAAAATAAACATCGCTGGGAAACTGACTTATGAGGCTTGTTTTTTAATCTACCCAAATCGTATTAGTGTGGACCTTTTACTCAAAAGCTATTACCTCAATTTGTAACCCTAAAGGAAACTGAAGAGAAGGACAAATATTTTAATACCAGGCTATAACCATTTATATTGATGTGCTTATGTACAGCAACAAGGTTTTGATTTATTTGATAGAAAAATAAACTCATTATCTAGGAAGAGGGGTCTAGTGGCTAAAACCAAAAATGTGTTTTTATACTCTTCTTAGTTGGTTACGTGGCACTTCAAAGAAATAACCCATCCAGTAGAGAAAAGACATGAAAGATCTAAATGTAAGCAAAAAAAGGCCAAGGAATCTATGCATTTGTAGTTTAGAAGAATAACATCTAGCAGTAGAAACCACTTCATACTTTTTTCTCTAAATTCCTCCTTATTTTAAAAACTACATGCAATTTGAAATCATTGTCCTTTAATGCCATTAATTTAGTGCCATTAATGCTTAAATCTCCAAAATTTCGAGAATAGGACAAATATTAGTCTAGTTTACTGTTATAATGCTTTGAACAACTTTTATTCAAGATTCTTAGAGAGTTTGTGCTGACAAAACCAACTTTTCTGTCTGTCCCTTGGGAACAAAGTTCATATAGATATATTTTTT
>NW_005056234.1:0-3949 GCF_000277835.1 Geospiza fortis
TCTTATCTCCATCCCTTGTTTCTTTTTTGGATGTGGATGACAGCTCAGGTTTGGCTCAGTGCTCAGGTGAAAAGGGAGCTAATGAGATCCATATTTTGGGCTGAGTGTCAGCTAACACAAGTGAACACAACTGTCTGCTCTGACCCTTGGTAAGGACAGGATGTGCAGAAGCAAGTGGGAAAGGTGATTGAGTTCTCTCCTCAGTTTAGGGCAAATTAGATGTCATTTGACACAGGATGGCTTCCAATTCTGACCTATTTTACTGTCAAAAAGTGATGCAAGGATGAAAATAGAACTGCTGGAAAGAAAGAACATTCATCCCTCTTCTGACCAAGCTGCAGAAAACAGGATAATTATAGGTGTGTGGGGGATGAGGAACCTTCTGAACTTTGCCATTTTCCCTGTAAACACTGGGCCCACTGAGACTCATCCAAGTTCTGTCAAGTAAACAGTGGGAGTCCATTTCTGTGGCCTAATGAGAGAGGATGGTGCTCATGGGGATTTTTGGTAGTTTTTTTTCCTTAAGCTCTTTTTCCTTCTGGATTCTATGTCAGTGTGTATTAAAATACATGTATTAAAATTGCACCTGTGTATCAAAAATTTCTTCCTGTAACATCAGGCTCACAGCTAACCACATCTCATCTCTAGGAAGAGTTTGGGTTTCCCCATCTTTTCTTTTTCAGGCTAAAGAGAGCAACCATTCTGCTTTTGCAATGCTTTATGTATAATAAATATGACATGCTGATTATAAATGTATAGTGCCACCACAGTAAATTTCACTCAGACATGGCAAATAAAACAATAGGAAATTACCTAGGTAGTGATTTGCTGACAGATTTTTGTTTGGTGGTTGCTGTTTCAGTGACTATAAATTCCAGACCCACAGTAACTTTCTACCATTATCATCCCACATTCTGCAGTTATTTTGCATGGTTTATGGTGTCAGTGTTGTTTCCTACTCAACTGCACACCAGCTAATTTAACTTTGATAAATGAGCTGAAATCGGAACATAGTGTGACTGTGGCCCTAATGGATTTATTTTTATTAAAAAAGGGGAAAACAGAGAGTTCTAAACCCATGAAACATATTTTCAGTTAGCTGCAGGTTGCAGAGACACCCTTGAAGAAGGTGCTGTGCGAGTTACCCATGGCTTTTGTCACTTCTCACTCAGTGTGTGCCACATGGGAGCACTCAGCAGAGATTTGTGGGCAGGTAAACATCATCTTTCTGCAGCAGCTCACCCATGGAGCAAGGTCTGACAGGCAGCCCTGCTTGGGTTTGCCTGGAGAGTTGAACTGCAGCCTGAAACCCCCCCTGCCCTTCACGATTTGCTTTGCTGGGTGTTTCAGTTCTGTGGAGTGGGGAGATGAAGTGATCTCTGTGCTGAGCTGCCTTTACCCACTGCAGTCTGTTCTAATGTCACATCTCCCAGGTTAAAATTTAACTTTGCTTCCAGCACGAGCTGTGATTTGGCTGAGGCACGCCCGTGTCACCAGTTCTTGCAAACATCCCAGATTTCTTGCAAGCTCCAGCACACCTCAGAGGAATAATAAAGTCTGGAAGATGTGTCTGGTGAATTGTTCTGTGTTTGAGGGCCCTCCTGGTATTTATGTCTGGGAACCTCAGGCAGCAGCTTCCACCCCACATGGGGAAAAATTCCTTGCATGGCATCAGGCTGATGTTGGGGTGACAAGGAGCTGCTGGGAACACAAGTTTGCTAAACCAGCATTGCTGCCAAAGAAATTGCACAAAATATTTTGCTCTGATTTATGATAAGGTAGCAAAATGTTCAGGGCATTCATAAATTAGAAAAACACCCTGATTTGGATTCATCTGCTTTTTGAGCAGTTCTTAGATAGCTCTGATGAGTCCATAGTGCACAAACTCTTGTAGGAGATGCTCAACTCCTATTTCATGTGTTATCCATGCTTTGTGTCTGAAGTGTTCCCCTCAAATCCCATTAAATCACAGTCTATGTGCCAACATTCTTCTCAATTTCCTGACCTTTTCAAGCAAGTTAAAAAGGCACTCATAGGCATCTCTTTAGCCACATTTTTCTGTTGATAAGAATTTTGAGTGCTCATCTAACATTTTTCAACTTCAAAGCTCTTCAGAAGTGAGGGCCTGATCCAAAGTTCATTGAAATAAATGAACAGTCTTTCTGCCAGCTTCACAGGGACTCGAGCAGTAAATGGTGCTCCTAGTCCTGTCATTTCCCCCCATGGATTCTCTGAATCCCTGCTATCCTTTTCACCTACTTCAGTTTTAGGCTCTGAGTAGTCTCCCTCCTGCTGTGCTCCTGTTTGCCAGCGGCATAATGAGACCATTTCAGGGAGAAGCTTTCTGAGAGATGCTCAAATCTGGGGTATGTGTAAGCCCTTTGTAACTGTAAAATATATCTTTATATGTGAGCTTCCAGCCTGCCATTCACAGTAATTTATTCAGATGAGATGGCAGTGAAGTCTCTATTTTGGTACCAAAACCAGCTCTCTGATTTGCCTGGTGGTTCCACGATTGTTTCTAAGTCCTTCTCACTGTTAGAGAGCTCCATTCCTCCTGTCAACAACCTGGATGGGGAATTCCCCTTCTTTAAGGACTATAGCAGGCATTGTCCTTGTGAAACTATTTCAAGAGTCCTAAAACCCTTTGCTGCCCACAGCTTGGTGAGGGAGGGTCCTGCATCCTCTGTGCAAGGATGTAGGTGGAGATTGTTCATTTAACAGCTCTGCTTTGGTTTTAACAGCTCCTCCACATTAGTTTCCTTCATAACTCCTGGTTTTCTTTTGTACCTTTGCATCTTTCTGGCAGATTTTGCTTTCTCTGTCCTGCAGGATTCCTCTGCATTAGTTCTTCCTCTGTTCATGTTTTCTTTTCATGTTCTGTTGCATGCATTTTCCCCCAGTGTTTTATCAGCTTTCCCTTCTGTTTATTTATTCATTCCCATTGTTTTTCCTCCTCTCCCTACTCTGCTTCTGCAGAGGTGAGGGAACATTGTCAGCTGACAGAGTGTAGGCAGGTGCTCAGTAGGGATTGCTGATATCAAAAATAGTCCTCCTTCCGTCTATTAGCAATTGCTGTTGCTGCTTTCATTGCTGCTTTTTCTGCAAGCTGGAGCCACTGGAGACCTTTGTGTGACAGTCAGTGAGTTTGACTCACAGATCCAGGAGCTCCTTGGGCACCAGGATTCTGATTTACCTCATTGCTTTGGGTGTTTTTGAGCACTCTCAAACCCACATTTAAGTACACGGGAAGTGCTTTTGTGTGCCTGTGTAACCTTCTGTTCTTATCATTGCTAGGCTTTTCATTACCTCCAATTATCTGTCTCTTCATTAGGCTGGGGCTTGCATTAAATTAGCACTCAGTTCTTCTTATTCCTGCTCTTGTATTCCTACTCAATTCACATTTTTCTTCCTCCTTGAACAGCATGACCACTTAGATCTGCTACAACAGAAGTTGGAGAATTGTTCTCACCTTGCTGTTGCAATTAGGTAATTCAGCAGCTGGACTACCTCAAATTCCCTGCTTTTCTATAAGGAAAGGAGAATCTGCCAGAGCAGCCAGATTGCCTCTGGCTTGCCTGCTTTCCTCACAAGTATCTTGGCACTGTCTCCCATGTCCCTGTCTTTGAGCTGCTGTTGAGTCTGGATTTATTACAAACAAAATGCAGGTTTCATTTAGCAGCCAGTGATTAATCATTAGAGCATGCTGCTGATGGGAATCCTCACCCTGAAAGTGAATGTGGATCTGGGGGTTTAACAGTGAAATCTGGGTGAAATCCAGAGAATCTGGGGGTTTAACAGTGCCTTCTCTGGGTGAGATCCAGTGTTGGTTGTTCCATGAAACATCAGTGTAAGACCATCCTGGCTCTTTGGTGCGCTGTGGGATGTGTTATTCTGTGTCCAATGGAAGAATGGTGTGAGATCTGGAGCTCCAATCTCTGTCAGAGCC
>NW_005056235.1:0-1759 GCF_000277835.1 Geospiza fortis
GCCCTAGCAAGCTCGGAGCCTGCTACATTTATGTGTCTTGATGGGATTAATATGCACTGCACACTAGTGTGTACTAAGGCTTCATAATTTTGTGGTTCTGATGTGCTAGGCTAATGAATTCACACAGTCTAAAAAGCACGCTTTTCTCTAGCCTCTACTTGGCTAGAGGCAGGGCCCCCCTAAGCTTTGGTTTTTTTTTTTTTTTTGGGCTGTGTTTTTTTTCTTAAGGGGATTGGACATATCATCATCATTATACGTGGCAGTTCGACTATAGACTACTGAAGCTGCTTTTTTTTGGTGGAACTTTTTTTCTGAGTCTTGCTGTTTTTCAATTCAAGCACCTGTGCTAGAGCAGTAGTAGATTTTATATCTCATCTCTTCATGTTTTCTCTACAATCATGCAGGAGGAACTACAGCTCAGCTCGTGGGGTGTACTTTTTTTCTTTATTTGGGAGACATTTGTGTTTGGTACTAGAACTTTTGATCTGTATTGCTGAGATTTGGAGAAGGTCTTTTTTAATCTCTTCTTTGCGTTTTTTTGTGATTTTTTTCTCTCTTGTCTTCTCATTTCTGCATACGCATTTTTAAAGCTGTGATTTTCGTATGTGTTGGGCTATGCACAGCATCTGCATATGCTCAGAGCTTCTTCGCCATATCAAGCACAGTCTCTTCTTTGTCATCTTGCTTCATTATTGCTAAAGCAGAAGCATACTCTTGTGGCCTAAGTCGTACAAGTTTTCGCTACATCACGGATGTACATAGTGCTGTCTGGATTTATCATGTTTAGATTATCTGAGAAGACAATTTCTGTTATTGCTATTTTTTTAAGTGTTGAATTTTTTGTTTTATGGTTTTTTATTGGGTTTGTTGTATATAGAGATTGTCTGCACACAGATATCATTTTGCCACTCTTCTCAGGACCCATGCCCAGGGATTGTGAAGGTTAGCCCCCCTCATTTCTTGGTCAATAATTAGATCATGTGACAGGGATCCTAAATGCTTTGTTTCAGTACCATCTAAAATTGTAGCTTTGCCTGCAGCATCCTAAAGACCAACTAACTAACTAATTATAGATTCATTAGGTTGTTGAGTGTAATTTTTTCTTAGGCTACAAAGGTTTTTTAGGCAAAAGGACTTAATAGTAACTTCTGATCTTGTGTCAGTTGTTTTGACTTCTGATTTTGTCGGTTGCTTTGACTCTGAATTTTGTGTTAGTGTCATGGTTTGACACTGGCACAATGCCAGTGCCCCATGAAAATATACTTCCCTGGTGTTTGCTGTGAGATGTGACCAGGAAATAAGCAAAGCAGGTCCCTACCTTAGAAAAAAAAAGTTTATTAACTAAACTACAAAAGGAAAAAAACCACACACACACCCCCCTGGAAAATGAAAACACCACAAAAACATTTCCTCCTCCCCCCACCATATTTCCAATACATCTTCCAAATTTCAAGTCTCCATCCATCATCCTGTAAATACTCAATGTCAGTCCGTCAAGAGGAGAGGAGTCCTTCTTGGGGCCATGGTGACCTCTTCCTTGCATGCCCAGCCCTCTCACCACTGTGCATGGACCAGAGCTGCTTCGAGGGTTGTCCTTTTTAAGGGTGCTTTGACCAGTTCCCAAAGGGCACAGTCTCTCACTTTCGGGACCTCTTGTCCCCCCCATACTTGTCTACCCCCTGGGGCCGGGGGGTCTCCAACACTGAACCCTCTCAGTTCTGAGCCATCGCCTCCCCCCTGGATGCAGCCTCTGTGTCGC
>NW_005056235.1:2196-3947 GCF_000277835.1 Geospiza fortis
TCCCCCGCCCAGCTCGAAGCCGGGCAGGGGAGGCCTTGCCTCTTTGCTGGCCGGAAATCAAAGAGAGCTCCCAAGGGAGTGCTCTGCTTCTAACCCCTGTGTTCTCAGAGGCGTATCCACCCTCAGTGGCCAAGCCTGGTGTCAATTTTAGAATCTGAACACCTATTGGCCTCTGGCCACTCCATTCCCAAAAAAACTATTTCCTGTTCCTGTAAACCCACGACAGTTAGGAATTGGTGTTGAGGGTTCTTCTGCTGGGTCATCATCATTGACTATTGGCTGATTGGTTTTGCTTGTGTGCTTTCTTGTGGCAACTGCCAGTGGCTTAGTTGGAGGCTTAGGCACACTGTTTGATTTGACTATGGTCTTAGGCTTACTATCTGGTTTAGCTACAACCTGAGTAGTTGGGGTGTTGGCTGCAGTCTGAGTGATTGGGGTAGCTGCTGATTTATCTCTGTGCTAGTTTTGCATTGGAGCCACCCACAGAAGTTTTTTTTCTGAGAGGAGCTGCTGAGAGCTTCCTCTGTGCCTAATAAAACAAATCAATGACTCATTTTGAATATTGGCACTTTGTTAAACCACTAGAAAGCTGAACATGCCTCTGTGAACACACATGTAAAACTAAACAAATCCCGAGAATGCTCTTCTCCTTCCAGCCTGGGAACAGATCTCTGCCAGGCCAGGCCGGGCCGACTCTACCACGGGCCTGGACCCCTTTGCGGAGGTCCTGCCAAGCCCAGTCCCCACGGGGCTGGGCCTCAGGAGCTGCTGGGCAGGGGGAGAGGACCCCATCAACGGCTAAGTCCTAACCTAACTTCTAAAATCCTGACACAGCTCCCCCCAGCGCAGTCTAAAAATCCATCACCGTGATTACTTCAGCCACCACCCAGCAAAAATCACGTGACCATCTACAAGCCCCACGTGAGATATTAAGTCCTTCAGTGCATAAATAAGACTTACAGACCTTCAATCCTTCCTCAGGTAAGAAAAAAAGACAAAGGAAAGACATGTAGAAAACAACATAAAATGTGAAAGTCAGTAAAAAGAAGTCAAGTCCCAAAAAACAAGATAATAAAGAAAATGCCTAAAGTTTAAGCTAAAATCCTCTTATAAAGCTATAGACAAAATATAATTAATACATCAGACTCTTTTTCCCTATGTTCAAAACTGGGCAGAAACACTATTTTCATGTAGTGGTTTTGGTTCGCTAATTTAAGATTTTTCTAATTTTGAGATTTTTTTGGCTCATGCACTAATACACTCATTTCTTGCTGTGAGATAGGATTAGGAGAAAGGCAAAGCAGGTTCAAAACTTTAAGAGGGTGTAAGAGACAGTCCAAAGTTTCCCTCATTTTTTGCCTCACGATTGTCACAAGGGCAGAGACCAAGATCCTGAAGACCCTGACTGGAGTTCTGGCCTGGTTGAGGTGGATGCTCTTCAAGTGATTGTTTGCAGGTGTGTTTGCCTCCACAGTACACTGCTTCAAGCAGGGACTGCCAAGGAGCGACTCGCCCTATATGCTTACACCAGCTTCACGACAATAGTACATGAATTTTCCCACCTCTTGGCCAAATGAACTTTCTGGGGTAACTTTGGTGATTCCCCACGGAAAATCCCTCATCTACCTCACTACTACCACTGTGACGGACGGAGATTAAAGCTCCCCTCCCAAGGACTGAGACCCCTATAATCCTAACACGGCGTGGGAGGGGGGGCGCAGGCCTGACTGAAGTGGGATGTCTGCCAAGTG
>NW_005056236.1:0-3946 GCF_000277835.1 Geospiza fortis
GCCCAAAGTGTTAGTTAAAATAATCTTCAAGGTGGGTCGTGAAGGCTAGACTTTACTTTTTGGATGTCTTCAAGCTTCTTCGGTTATCTCTCACTCGGTCTGGGTGTTATTATAGTCTATTCTTTGGCTTCTTTCACTGGGCTTTGGATTCTGTTGACGTGAGTCCACTCCCGCTCTGCGGTTCACACAGTTGATTCAGTAGTTAGTAGTTAGTAGTACCTGAAAGGGACCTCTCTACTGAGAGGTTAAATTGAAGATAAAGTACATGGCACTGCCTTATATGTTTGACTCAAGGGAACTGTGTGGCCTATGAAGTATTACAATCACAGAGAGATTTAGCACTTAGCTTAGCATGTTTTGATGGATGTAGTTTCTAGGGAACGTGGGCTAGAACAGCAGTGGGTCACAGCAATTGTAGATACTCTTGTTTAAAGTGATTTAATGGAAACTTAAACACTAATAAATTTGATGGAAATCACTGTACACAACATTATATAAACCTTTTTGGCAAAATTATATGTAGAGGCAAATTCTTCTACTTACAAGAACAGAGTGTACACAGAGAGCTGGGGGCTACTCTAGCTAGCAGAGTTAGGTAGTGATATACACACAAATGCATATATACACACGTCTGTTTTTCTAGGTTGGACAGCAGTCAGATGCATGGAGCTGTGTATCTAGAGCTATGTCTCTGGGCGTGCCTAGCCCGTGTGTGCACACAGAGACATGTAGAGCTAGTGTATGCAGACATAGGTACTTGCTCACTTGCACAGAGTTCTTGTGCACTATGGTACTTGCTAGCAGCACACACTCGTGTATACTTAACTTGCTACACCAGCACATGTGCTACACAGACACTCATGTACAGTCTCTACTGATGTACATGTGCCTACAAGCATAAGACTTGTTTGCACGTAGAGTTTTGAGCACACTTATGTGTGCAGTGTTATACATATTAATATATATATGTCTCACACAGAGCTATGCTCACACTAGCAGAACCTGTGTATACTCACAAACACAGAGCTGTGCACAGACCCACTCATACTTGAGAGTGTGTGATTTAACATGTGTAAACAGCAGTGCACACATCATGGGTATATTTTAATGCATCTATGTCAATAGTGCTGTGCACACCAGTACACATGTATGTGGCAGCAGCTCTCTGGCCACAGAGACCAGGCACAGGCCTTCCCAGGCATTTTCCCTGGGGAAGGCTGCGAGAAGCTGTGAGAAAGCTCAGAGAAAGAATTAAAACAATTCTTATCTCCACTTGCTGCACCTGTTGCTAGGCAAACGTGGAATGTGTTATGGAGATTTGTTTACCAAAGGGTGGTGGTGTTTTGGTTGGTTGACCAATGAGGTCAAAGCTGTATTGGACAGGCTGGAAGGGGTTACGGGTTTCTTAAGAATATAGTATTAATATAGTATAGAGGAATAAAGCAATGGTTCAGCCTTCTGCATCATGGAGTCAGTGCTAATTACACCCGTGTCAGGGGGACCCCTGCCTCAACACATGTACACTGTGCAAAGCAGGACGTGTACACTCACATCTGGGCACACTAGAAAAACACATGTGCACACAGAGCTGTACATACTGGTACACACATGTACAGCACTCTGTCAGAGCTCTCCTGGCCCTGATGCCCCTGTGGGTCTCTCATATCATGGTGAGGATGGGGATAGGAGAGTATGGGTGGGACATTGTGGTTCAGTTTAAAGAGCACCTCTTGTGCCTTTGGGGTGGGAGCAGAGAGGCTTGTCATCTTGGACTGAAGGAAAGAAAGGTATCTGTGTCTAAGCTTTTGACACTTAAGCTCTTCTCTTTGGCAACTAGGACATGAAAAGTCTGAAGACTAAGGAAAAAGAAAAGCCTAGAGGTTTAGTAGCCCAGAGGAAGGCAAGAAAAGAGGGGAGAGGATCTTCCTTTTTTCCTTGGGGACTCTCTAATTAGCAAACTACAGGTCCTTTCAGTAAGGCTCACCTTCCCAATTAGCTAGAAGGAGAAAGAACAAAAACAAGTGAAGAAAGGAAGTACTCAGGGGTTGGCTGTACTCAGCTCTGCTCCTCTACTTGCCCTACAGCAAGGTGAGGGCATTGCTCAGAAACACTCAGGCATGTCCGTACTCTCTGGTTATGCTGAAAAGTGAGGAAGCTAAGGTGGAGCAGCAGGGCAAAGCTTGGGGATTCCAGCCAGCTCCCTGACTGCCCAGGAGGGACTAACTGTTACTTGTTAATCTCAGGTATTAAAGAGGAATTAACAGCTAAATATTGTAGTGTTAATGTTGGGGCTAAAAAACAGGGCTAGGATTTATTAGCTTTAGTTAGTATTTAGAACTAGAGTCAATATTTCTATGAGCTGCAAATATTCTGGTAGCTAAGCCTGTGTGCTCCTGTGTGGTCCTTAGCTGTCAGCCCACAGCAGGACTAGTGCTTTCAGTACAGATGGGGTCTGGTCAGAGCTCAGGAGGTTGTGTGCTGCACTGAGGCAGATCATTGCGGCAACTCTAACGGGAGGGTCTCCCCTGGCAAACTAAGAGACTTCTAGAAAAACACTGAGCAGATGTTGCCCAGGGAGGTTGTGGTTGCCTCATCCCTGGAATTGTTAAAGGTCAGGTTGGACAGGGCTTGGAGCACCTTGGGATAGAGGAAGGCTTCCCTGCCCATGGCTGAGTGCCCATGGCAGGGGATGGAACAAGATAAGCTTCAAGGCCCCTTCTAACCCAAACTATTCTGTGGTTCTGTGTGAAGGCATTAGCACAGAGGGGAGAGACTTCCCAGCACTATCACAGACAGACATGATTGGGTGGGGTTCCCTGTGCCTTGGGGAGTAAGAACTGGATGAAGAACAATCCTGTGATTGGGAAAGGAGCTTGTGACGGCGGTCACAAGGGTTTTCAGGTGAGGTGAGAGACGAGAACGTTGACTCCATGATCAGAAGGCTTGATTTATTATTTTATGATATATACACACACTACAACTATACTACAAAGAAAAAGAAGGAAAGATTTCCAGAAGGCTACCTAAGCTAAGAATAGGAAAAGAAAGAATGATAACAAACGAGCTGGCTCCGACAGAGAGCAAGAGCCAGCTCTGCTGTGACTGGTCACTGAACCAAAACATCCACACGAGACCAATCACGGATCACCCTGTTGCATTCCACAGCAGCAGATAATTATTGTTTACCTTTTGTTTCTGGGGCCTCAGCTTCCCAGAAGGAAAAATCCTAAAGAAAGGATTTTTAGTGAAAGGGATGTCTGCGACAGGAGCTATTCACTAGTTCTGTATTAGTTCAACTCTATGGTGCTTCTCAGTTTGGAGCAACTGCCAAAGGCCACGCACACAGGCCCCCGAGACCCCCGCATTTATACATCCTCCTGCTGGGTTCAGGGTGTCTCCAGCAGGCCCACGGGTCCAGATAGCGCAGTCCTCTCCAGGACAGACTGCCCAAGTACCCTAGTAGTTCTCAGCCGATGGCAACCTTAGCAAGCTTAAGTGATATCAGCTCTTTAGTGATTATCAGCTCATTGTGATCTCAGTTCTTAGCTTGCTAGGTGCCGCAGGCAGGCAGATGCAGGGGAGAGAGGAGAAGACCGTTTGGAGTTCCACAGCGATGTCTTTATTGAGTCTTCTGAGAAGGGTTCCAGTGACAGCTCTTCCCCCAGAACCAGGCTAAAAAAGCCCTTTATAAAGGATATAGGGGGATCAGAAATTGTCCAATAGCAAGGGTTAAAGGAAAGTGACCTACAGGGTTACAGAGAGATAAGCAGGGGTCCAAAGGTGGAAAAGGGTCTTTCTAGCCCATTCACCATGACTTGGCATTTCCTATCTTTAGGCTTCTGCTCACCACGGGGCCCTTGCAGGCCCTGTGCCTGCTACAACTCCACTTTCTGTTTTTAGTAAAAAGACGTTCCCTAGAGTTCTTTTGAAACAATGAACAAGGCAT
>NW_005056237.1:0-3942 GCF_000277835.1 Geospiza fortis
AGGAAGGAAGGAAGGAAGTGGCGGAAATCCCAGACTAATATATTTCATGAGGTAGTGGGACACTGTACTGCCAAATAATGTTCTTTTCATTAAACCTTTAATGATTAAGCCTGAAGAAATTTTACAGTAATTTAATTCCACAGTATTTCTGAGGTTCATTTACTTCATTTCAGGTAGATCCTCAAATAAATTTTCTCTGGGTAAATTCTTACTGTGCCTTTCTAATCCCCTACCCCACCCTTGTGCGTTTGGTTCTGCTTTGACTCAATTCTGAATTGCCTTTACTAAAAAAAAAAAACAACAAACAAATTAAAAAGGAGAAAATAAAAAAAGGGAGAAGAATAGGCCCGCTGCACAGGTTTCTGCAAGACAGACATTCTTTCTTCTGTAAAAATCACTTTCCCAGCTGGGAGGAGAGGCAGGAAAGACTGGAGTATATTGAGAGAACTTTCCTTGCCATGAGCCTCACTACAGTTCAAGGAGAGAAACCACCACAGATTATCACCAGAGTGTTCCATTGTGTTAGAGCTGCACAAAAGTGCCAACACACGGAGCCTCACCCTGTCACCCATGAAAACCAGAGTTATAAACATTTTCTGGTCATACCAGCTGATTAGGACCTATCTCAAAAGCAAACTCACTCATGCCACATGGATGTCAGGAGCAGTGGGATGGTGCCTTTTGTCTCCTGAGCAGATTGTCTCATTTCATTAAATAAAATTATTTTGCAAACATCCCAGGCTTAAAATCCTGTCGGTAAAACAACTTACCTTGGATGGCTTGGTTGGGCAACTACAGCTGTGGCAATTATGAAGTGTTTTGCTAGAAATATTCCAAGAATTAGGCTGCAGTCATTTTCCTGTCCCAGTCAAAGGTCTATACTGTTAATGTGTAAGGAATTCCCTTGTATGCCACATAATGAAGGGCAGTGAAGGCAATACTACCCAGTGCCAGAATGACAGAAATGAGTATTAGCCAGGCAGAAATGAAGGTTGAGGCTACATTGGCAGAGTTTAATCAAGGATGCTCAAAGGGACTTCTGAGAATAACTCTGATTCTTTACCTATAAGGTGGGTATGTAGGTACACTGGGAACACAGGGTGGATGAGATCAGCTGGGCCTGTACTCAGTCTTTGCAACTGGAGGTAATTCTGGAAACATTTCATCTGGAAGCACCCACAAAACCTCAGCTCAAGTCATCTTTGCAGACCACAACAATGTAAATGTACAAAGGATCAAAAATGACCAGAACTACACAATGGAGGGGAAGAGAACAGGAGAGGTTGGGGAGATCATTCCTGCAATTGCAAAAGCACTCAAGTGAAAGTACCCTCTCTTTTCAAGATGTGAATTACACTCTAAGCTACAGAAACAACAAAAGAGAAAAAACAAACAACACACCAGGTTTTAATAATCCAAAATAGAAAAAAATCCTTTAAACCATATATCTGATAGTCATTTTCAACCCATGTTGAATGAATAAAACTCTGAAACAAGACATCTAGCACCTGTAGGAGCAGCAGTGTTGTTCTGGCTATCATCTCATCTCTTGCCATAGCCAATCTCTGCAGTTTCACATAAAGGTGACAATTAATTTTTTTTATGAAGGCAAATGACACGCCAGATTTGGGAGACCAAGGGTGGAGGATATCTGTAGTACTTGTCACAGTCAACCAGCCAGAGTATGGGTATAGAACAAAATAAATGTCATAAATAAATTAAAAGCTGGTTGACACTCAGGTGTCCCAGGACTATTCATAGCACTGGGCTGCATCCTGACCATGATTTGTATAAATGGATCTGGTATTTGTATAAAGGGTGATAGCAGGGCCTTTGCCAGTACAAATGCAGATTGTGCCCACACTGGGCAATGGGAAGGGCAAAAGAAAGAGGAATAAACCTCCCAGTTTGCTGCAAATTCTCAATGTATACCAAAACAAGAAAGATATAGGATAACCCCAATCCTTACTCTCTTATCAAATAATACAGCCTTGTTTTCACTAACAAATCTACTTAGTGGCAATTAGTCTGATTTGACCTTGGTAAGAAAGCTGTTCATTACCACAGAACTCGTGCATTCAAGCAGAAAAAATGGATTTTTAAAACCTCTTCAGCTGAAGTGTTTTGCTGTACCAAGAGACACAGAGCAAGGACATCAGAACACCAGACAATATTGAGCAATTTTCACTATTAAAACTTTGTGTTCTTTCCTGCAGAAATTCAGGAACTCTGAGGTGGAAAAAAGTCAATGCTAGTGACCTCCCAACCCTGGAAAAGTGAACTCCAGAACCCTGGGAAAAAGAGAGTCAGTCATTCTCAGAGTGCAACACAAGGCAGTCAAGTTCAATAAAGTGCAGTGAAAAGAAACAGATTCGCAAAGATATTTCAAACTTCTCTATTTCAAAACATTCTTGAGCACAAACCGCCCAGGAACATGCAAACAATAGTCCAGTGTCAGGAAGATGGAGAAAACTCATGTCCATACAGTAGAAGAGTGAAAGGAGGTGACGTTTTAGGAAGTGTTTAGGAATGATAATTTTGTGATTATAAAATAAAGAAATTCAGGTGCTCTAGGTTCAGCTGTCGTTTTTACCAAAGATATCATGTAACTTTGGCCATTTACATGGCCTGCTACTGAAACACTGGCTCAACTTACCTGCTTTCCCCCAGGCATACTCAGCAGTTTGGGTATGTGCCTGAGTAAACTTCAAGGATATGCTTAGGATGGTAGAAGAATTTAAGATCTCTGCTAATTAGGGATAGGCTGAGACATTCAGTTAAGGGCTTTGCTGAATCATCTTTAACATATTCAAATTACCTTGCCAGAAAAGAGCTTTAAAAACATTTTTCACACTCATGAGGAAAAGGCACATCTGATGGGTAAGGATTTAAGGTACAGTGGTGCTGGGTCATACAGGTAAACTGGCCTTAATCTGGTAGGTTGCCTCAAAATGAATAATTTTCCTAGGCTCTTCTACCAGTGAATGAAGGACAATAAGTGCTTTGTGGGGTATATTCTGCCCATTTACTGGGGAAGCTGCCCACTTTTTGCTCATTCTTGCAGATTCCAGAGGTATCTTTATCTCTCCTCTGACTAATACAAGGAGCTCAAAGCAAAATAGTTCTTGCCATACCCACTTTCTATGCTTTAATTTAGAGAGAATAAATTCTGGCTGAACAGACAAGGACATAAACAAATTTATTCACTATGTCACATTTTGTCAGATATGATCTGCTTGTGATTAGCAGACTTTCTATTGCTTCTTTTGTTGAACTACTCTGGTGTAATCAGCAGTCAGTTTAAATTCTTTATTTCTCAGTGGCACCTGATCACTCCCTAATTTCCCCCCTCTCCCACCCACCAAATCACTCCCTTTCTTAAGGCTTTCCATACCTATGGGTATTTCCATACCTATGTGCATTTTTATAGCTTTCTCCTCATTTACCCAGAATTTCACAAGTGAGTATAGCCGGAACTCTTTTTCTGACCAACTTCCGTAATATGCAAAAGCAACTCCAGTGCAAGTAGTTTACTCCAAAGACAAAGCCCCCCTGAAATAACCTAGGAAAGAATGCATCTGTAGGATGGACATGGAATCTGGCACAGGAACAATCTCCACCTTTTGAGAGGGATGTGACTGCGATGGGGGGACAAAACCAAAAGGTGAAAACTTCTACTTGAGAGAAAGCTTTGTAAGGTCTGTAAGGACCTTACAAAGGAGGGTTTGTAAGGAGAGCATTTGAGAAGAAAGGGAGCTGGCAGAAGGAGCAATTGTCACCTGTAAGCCATGAGCAAAGAAACTTCTGTCATATTTGGTGATCCAGGGTCCAACAACAGGAACAGTTCTATATTAGGCTTATCTGGTGTGTATCCAGCAAATACAACAAGTCCCAAAGATATATCTCTTTGTTGTTTCACAGAATGGGTGAGGTTGGAAGGGA
>NW_005056238.1:0-3936 GCF_000277835.1 Geospiza fortis
AAGGAGGTATTCTGGGTCTTCTCTACTGGTAACCAGCCATCAACCTCCTAATTTTGGAATCAGTTTGGCTACCACAACAGTTGTTACCTTACTGACCCTACAACAGGAGGGTGTCTTAAGCATAAAAGTCATCAGTTGTTCCTGAATATAAAATGGAATAGAGATGAAGAATCAACACAGTACTTGAACAACAGGGGTCACAATTGTTTTTACTTAATTTCTGCACTTCAGCTTTTAAGCAGAAACTCTTAAATAATGCAGGGATAGTTAAGATCCTGTCTCTTCACACTTAAATCACAGGCAGTCAAATTTGACCATACCACCTTCAGAGGTCATTAATTGGTAGTTTCCAAATAAAGGATCTGTATGTTCAAACACAGTCAGAGCATGACAGGTGCTAGGCAGAAGTAGGTTTATCTAAGCATAAACTAAGGTCCAACTTATCTGAAGTCAAATTTATGATTCACTGAGCAAAAATGGGGATATGAGAGATACCAAGAGGTCTAAGGGTTGTTACCCTTTTTGCTGTGTTGTCTAATGTGCATGGCAGCAGGGAAGAGACCCACTGTGGTGAAACCTCAGTGTCCACTGGAATCAAGCACAGCCAAAGGCTGCCAGCACAGCACAAACAACAAATTAGAGAAGTAATTCATTATCAGGTGTTAAGAGTAGCACGGGCTACTTACGCTGGAACAGATGTGTATACTGAATACACACACATTCATGTATACTGAGGCACAATTTATTTCATGGCTTGCTACAGAAGCTGTGTTTATATCATGCATTAGATCTTTTCCAGAGTAGTTTTGTAATGATCTAAATAATTCTTTTAAGAATACCTTTATCTGTTCCTACATTTTCTTCATTGTCATTGACGTTTTCTGTTTCCATGTCTTCTGAAATGCTTTCAGTTTTCATTCTCTTTGTTTTGGTATGAGGTTCCTCTAGAGATGGAATTGGACAAAACATACACAAGAAAGATTTAAAATGACAAGTTCTGACATGACTTTTGTTCTTGTAACATGAGTTTATATTTGCAAAGTGGTTCAGATTTTATAAAAGAAACGTGCAATCATTGTTAAAAATAATCTGATTTGTATATCTTATGCACTACTTTAAAATTCTACTTAGGTAGTATATTGAGCTTTGGAATTGAGAAAAAGCCTCTTCAAAACAAACATGAATATAAGTTGTATGATGGATACCTTCTACATGTTTATGTTTGCGTTTCTTTACGTTTGTTTCCTCTTCTGTTTCACTGTGATTGCCATTTCCATTTATTTCAAATTCATCCTCCACACTCTCTTTTCCTTTTTTGGACTTTTTACTCTTTTTTACTTCTTCCTGGTTTTCCAATTTCAGATCTTTTTTCTCCTTCTTTTTGTTCTTTTGTCTCTCTTCTTTTCGTTCCCTCTTATTCTTTTTTCTCTCAGTTTTTTCATCTGTAATTCCATTTTCTTCTGCCTTTGTATTTTCCCCAGTTTCTGCAGGCTGCTGCTCTTCCTTCTGTTGTAGTTTGTCTTGTTCCTTTTCATTTGAAGTCTTTTGTTGAAAGAAATATAATTACAGTTTTCACATGTGCTTTTTGACATTGCAACTTTCCTCTACTAGATCATCAGTAACTGTTCAGAACACTGATATCCTGAAACCAATTAAATTGCTCACATATGATGTCACCAGTTACCTGAGAAGCAGCACTAGTGAAATAATGTGCCTGATTCTTTAACTTAACAGACTAAATGCTAATTAACATCACTGAAGAAATATTATCTTACAACATATGTAATTCCTAGTTGAAGTAAGTGTCCATTGTTTTAAATTATTTGTTAAATGTAATTAAGGAAGTGACAGCTCTTTAATTTACACAAACAAAACTACAGCACATTACAGCAAGATGCAGAACTTATTCCCAAATACAAAGCCCTTGAGTAATAATCTCTTTTGCCATCCACTTCCCTGTCTTGGATGTGTCTGGGACAACAAACCATTATGACACGGTGCTAGAAAAGGCACTCCTGCTTGAGAATTTCAATTGAGTATATACACTTCAGGGTATGTATTACAAATCATATCTTAAGATCTTTTTAAGAATTCTTAAAAGTGAATTGAAATGCTGTGTTATATATTTTATTTTAATGCTAAGCTCTATGGACAGTGTAATTGTTTACATTTGTGTTTAAATAAAAGGTTTTCAGATTGAAGACCCTTTATAAATTAGTGTAAGTCAAGTCACTGCTTATGACTTTAGTGAAGTTGTATAAACTCAGTATTAATGCTCCAGCAAAACAGTGTACTTCAGTGACCAGAATTTATGTTATATTCCTGTCCTTTAGTAAACATGTTTCTTCCTTTCCTGGCTCTTACATTTGGATTCCTCAGAAAAACTGCAAACAAACTTAACTGGAATCATTAAATCAGAAACACAAAGCATCATCAACAGGGGATTAATGCCAAAGCTTTGCCTACCCTCTTCCTTAAAAGAACTTGGGCAAAAGGGGGGAGAGCATCTTTACATCAGCTGAGAAATTAGCTTCTCCAACAGCTCTTGAGTAGCAGCAATAGATGCAAACAAACAACACCCTTCCAAAACACACTAAGCTAGTAATGAAATACCAAAGAATTAGGCACTGACAAAAGGCCAGAGTGAGGCCACAATTTGGACAAAGGAATGGGAGGAACATGCACCACAAACTGGAGGATTTCTCTCCCCACTAATGAAATAGGTAAACTATGTGCTTGTTAATTTCTCACTCCAACACACATAAATTTGAGACCAATAAACACTGAAAGATGCCTTATTCCATCTTAGTGTGTAATAAAAGATTGAAACAAAGATAAAGGCAGTGCTTTTCCCTTTTTTTAGGTACTAGTAGCATAAATTAGCCTTCTGATTATCATGGCACAATCGTGTCACCATGTCCAAGTTTTCAATCACAACTTACTCAGTATGAACAACTCCAGCAACAGTTCTGTGTTCCATAAATTAATAATTTAGTCAAGAAATATTACATCATAACATAATCTACTGGAACTATGGGAGACAAAGTTTCCACTAACATCTACAAAGGGAGTCTGAAAGGTTTTCCTTCAAACATTTTGGGAGTGCATTCTCATTTTATAATGTACCTCCAGTTAAACTTACGTTTCTGGTTGCTTCTGAGAAAACACCCCACACCTGATCTTGCAAATTGCTGTCATTAATTCTCAAACTGTTCTTGATCCAATTCTGTGCATAGAAAAAACAATAATAACTGAAAACATCCTCTGATTTTATTTCTTCATTACCATGTAACTAGCCCTTGTTTTCTATTTTTCATTTAAGAATTGAATCACTGCTTTTGACTAAGATCTGCTTAGAGGTTACTCCTATTAAATCTCTCAAGCCTCTTTGCTAAATTGTTTCATGGAATGTCTAGGAACTCTTAGGAGGCTACACCATATATCTCAACTGCCTTCCCAAGTGGCAAATATATACAAGATAACCCTCAAGCTTTTTGATACAAATGGCTATGTTAAGGTCCCACCAAATTTTCTGACTGTTCCCATGAGTTAAAACATTAATGCTCTGATCTTATTCATTTGTGTACTGGACATATGGTCACACTCCTAAATGGATACCTTAGTTTATTACAAGAAAGTATGATTTAAGGAAATAGCTCAATGCAAACATTTCAAAGTTGTTTGGGTTATTGCAGGTGTTCCTGGTGAAAATGAAAATATAGCAGTAAATTATGCTGTTCACATTATGTGCAAGAGATCAACTTTTAGAAATGGGGAATTCAATGTTAAATGTAATGTAAAGATTTTTGCCTTGCAATAAAAACCCCAGGAAAGGTGCATTAGTAAATTGGAACAATTAACTGCAAAAAACTTTTGATCTTTCACTGCAATGTATCTTATCAAAAAGAGAGGCTTCTGGAAAATACTAGTTTTCTT
>NW_005056239.1:0-3934 GCF_000277835.1 Geospiza fortis
AAAAAAAAATTATCCTCTGTAAGGAAGCTTCTCAATGAAAATGCTGGTAAACAAGTCTGAGAAAAAAGGAAACAGATGCTAAGTGATAAGAATGTGCTTGTTCTGACAGAGAACACCACCAGTGTACATATGTGATGGGTTGAATGTGTGTGTCTGTAGGGGGAACTTATTCAGCTGTTTCCTGGCTACATTCAAGAGTGCACCAGTAAAATAAGATTTGCTTTTCAGCTGGGAAATGACACTTTGATTCTGTGTTGTAAAGGAAATGTCCCTTTTGCCCTCTAGTGTAAATTACTCTTTAGGAATTCAGCTTGGCTCAGGTGCAGCCAGGATCTGGAGAAATTATTTTTCAAGACTCAGAAGATGTGTACTATTGCAAAAACAAGCAAGTGACAACGGGTACCTAATTAAAACAATTGAGTGGCCACCAAGGATGGAACTGATAGCAAATTGTCTGGAGCTTGATCAACTTTCTGGTCTAGTCAGTTGTTTAAGGCTATTCACAAAGAGATCCTGCAGAAATTCTAAGGAACATGTTATGTTTAATATAGTCTGAGTTATTTCAAATGGCAAAATACTTTTCCATTATGTATTATATACAAATCATGAAGTAGTTAACAAGAGAAGCTACAGGAATATTAATCAGACTGATATTGCCTTTACCAAGGTTGAAAACTTGGGTACATTTTAGTGGGCAATTTCAGCTTGGTTATGACTGATAGGGTTGAACTTGGGTAATTTAGGAAGCACTTGTGTGGCATGTCCATATCTTTTAACATAATGAGATGTGTCTTAAATCTTCACATAACATATATAGTCCTACTGCAGAAGACAATTGCCGCTGTGGATTTCCATTTCCTGGCTGGAAAGAAGTTTGAAAATACAGTGTCCAGTTTTGACAGAACAGATTAGGTACTGCTTTTTGGATGAAAATTTTTGACATTTTCCATTTTAGCAAGGGCTGATATCTTGCTTAGTGAGCTTTCTTGATTGTTGCATGCATTATCATCTGCTTTTGATCCCTCTTAGAAGAAATATTTCCCAGAATATTTTATTGATGATGGTGTGGAAAGCAGATGTGAAGGGCTCATTGTGTAATCCCAGAAATGTGCATGTGGTGAGTGTCTGCAAAAACTCTTTGTCTCTGGTGGCCACATTTGTAAATTTGATTTATTGTATACAGAAAACAAGAGATCTTTTTGCATAGTATACAAATATTGCCATTTGCATATTGTTCTCCAGATAGTGGATTAATGTGTTTTTCTCTTTCCTTGAGTCATAACAATAATAATGTTTAAAATCTAGTTTCTGCCTTCTTAAGAAATTTTAGATTCTTCACTAGGATTCTTTAAATACAGAATAGATGCTCTTTTAGTCAGATCCCAAGAGTACTGTTTGGTCTCTGAACTATATAGTACCATCTGATTTCCACTTTCCATGCTTTGTTTAGCCCTGAGAACCAAAATTATTGTTCAGTCCATGCTTGGGTTCAAAGTAAAGCAGGTGTTCAAAGTAAAGCACATCCAGTGTGAAAACTACTAATGGAAGCACCACAAATTTAGACACAAACTTTTATTGCTTTAAAAGGCATAGATGCATTTTTGGCTCCCTTATCAGTATATTACCTGGAGAAGCTGGGCTTCTATTGAGAATAGTGTAAGTCACAGGTGATAAAGAACAGCACTGAGTAAATAAACTATTTCCTGCAGTTGTAAACTGAAGATCCTAGGCTTGGGATTAAGCTTCCTTGTAACTGTACAGTTAAATGTGCTTGAATCTTACACTTCAATCAATGGAACTCATCTTCTTTTGAGGCTTGGGGGTAGAGATGATGAGCTCTTACAGTTGTGATATTCTGAGAAAATTTCATTTAATGTCTACTTTTGTTTCTTCTTTTGCCTTTTACTTTTGCTTGAACCATGTGATAGGCATCTGTTAACAGCAATACATCTACACTAAAATGGGAGTAGGATCTCTCTCTCAAACACATGTGTGTATAACTTGATCAAGGTGAACCAAAATTTCAGCCTGCTTTCCTCTCTGATGTTACTCTTTGCAGCTATAAGGGCACAGTTTTGTCATTTTTTTTATTTGATCAAAGTAAAAAGTTTACCTGCAGCTCCATAATAAAGTTTGAGTCCCTGAGGTACAAATTCAATCTCTTATGTTAACAAGGCTTTGGAGAAAAGACTACAAGGAAAATAACATCTGTTGAACAGCTCTTGGACAGGGTTCATTTTGGAACGAAGTGCTAAAGTCCTCCCTCAACATTGTTAGTTTCTATGCTCAAGGCAAAAGAACAGACAGTGACTTTACCTCAAAACCAGAGTTAGGATTAAAACAACACTGAGCTTCAAGGCCCATAGGTGCCAAATTCCTTCTCTTAAACCGATATTCAGCACAACTGGGGGTGCTGATCCCTCTTCTGTCATCTCCCACCAGAAGGAGTTGGAGTAAGAACTTCTTTTATCTGTTCTCCGCTAACATGCTTGGAGTGGCAATATAGAAATGCTTGCAGAGAAATATAAAGGTGCCTTAAAGGCCTCTGAGGAGCAGTGAAGGCAATATTTCCAAGTTCTCTGCATCACTTTTGCCATCAGCAGTGATTTAATTTCACAGAGGGAGGAATGGGAAATGTGGTAAGGAGACACTTTGGGGCTCAGTGTATAGGACTTGGTCACAACAGCCGTGACTATGTGGTTTGGATTTTCTTTCAGAACCATAAGCTAAACTGTACAAAACAGTACTTGTGGGGGGCTAAAACAAAGGCTTAACCTCATACCAAATTGTCAATTGATTTTCACCTTTCAACATTTGGGCTGAAAGTAGCATTGATTACAAGCACCTTGTACTTTGAGAATGGTAACATCTGCACAGCCAAAATTTGTCACTGCTCAAAATGTCAGTACATGATGTGATAAAAAGTTTTAGAGCTTTGAAATAAGATACATTTTTATGTGATTTTAACAACACAAATCTGAGTCCTGTAAAGAGATGATGAGAGAAGCAAAAACCTTCAGACAGGGACAGCAGAAGCTCCTTGTGATAACCTGCTACTGAATTAATATTAGACCCCATGCCTTTTTCAGCGCAAGAATAATCCATTGCATTCTAACACAATTGATGCTTATAACAGATGCACATTAAGTTGGACTGTAAAGAAACATTTTAGATTAACAAATCTCTTTGCTATAGTCAAATGATAATTTTAAAAAATTACACAATTTATACAAAGAAATCTCTATTCCTGCAGTATGGAATTCCCATAAAAAATTACTTCAACAGTTATATAGTTTCCTATATATGAATTATTTTCTATTTCAACTAAAGACATCTTCATTTGAAGGCCTAACTGAGACAGGAATGTGATCTTAAAAAAAAAGAAAGCGTAAGAACAAAAATTTTTACTTAACATTTAATCATTCCTTTAAAATTTTTTTGCAGTGTTAGCGAGATTTGGTATTCACACAAAGTTGCCCTAGTTTGAGGTTAGCACAGTTAGCTCCCAGAAAGATGAGAATTTTCTATCACTGAAAGTCAGCATAAGTTGACTTCAGTTTCCCCATGATAGCTATGACAGAAAATGTTTTAATGAAGGGGTTATAATAACCCCGTGAACTGTGGGACCTGGAAAACTACACTCCTTCTGATTTCTCTCATGCAAAATGGCAAAGAGGGAAACAGAGGTGGAGGATGAGATACCTTCTTATTCTGTGGTGTATTGCTTCCTAATTTTATGCTTACTTTGATAAGAAAAAATAATTTAGATTAAAAATTCAGAGGTAAAGAAATTTTAAACTTCTCTGTTTATATTAACTTCTTGTACAAACCTCTCTTGTACCTGAGGTTAATTTAGATTTGTGGCTTCAGGGAACAGTTCAGTAGTCATCCATAAAGTATCAGTTTAGGTGGGAGAATTTTAGATAAGACATAC
>NW_005056240.1:0-3933 GCF_000277835.1 Geospiza fortis
AAAAAAAAAAGATATGGACATTGTGTGAGAAATGTGAATGGGATGCACAGAGTCATGGGAGTAGAATTAGCAAGGCTTGCCTGGGAAGACGATTGGAAAAAAATATGTAGAGAAGAACTGAGAACCAAAGGATGTATTTTGGAAGGGAGACTGAGAGTTTGATGGGTGAAGATTGGAAACAGAGGAAAGAGAAAACTTCGAGGCAGATGAAAGATGATAGTGATGCAGCTTGATGCAAAAGAGTGTGTGTTCCTTAAAACTCTGTTTCCTCCACAATCTGCAGAGTCTTGAAAATCACCGTATCTCTGGTGTCAGCTGATGTGTTTTATAACCATTGGAAAAAATGTGCTTCTCCTCATTTACTAGCTTGGTTTATTAAATGGTGACATATTATACTAGACACATATCAGAGATTCTGCAAATTATTTTTATGGATAAATCTTATGAGTGAAAATATCTCTCATGAAGAAAACAGATTGCCTAAAGGGGGTGTTATGGAGATCTTTCAAAATCATGAGTGGAATCATCTCTTTAAAAAGAGAGTGGAAAGGGGGTTTCTGTGTCTTTCAATACAAGCTCTAAGGTACATAAAATGAAATTACGACGAGGCATGTTCAAAACTAAAGGAGATTCTACTGCTTGTCACACAGACTGCAGTGTGGCTAAAAGCCAATACAGGTAAAGGGAAAAATGGGTAGACATATGTAGAATAAATCTGTTGGTGAATTAGATCTGGCTCCAGACCCTGAACCACAAAAGGGGATTTGGAAAAGGCTGGGAGAGCTTGGAAGAAGATTGCCACATCCTTACTTCGTCTGTATCTGCCATTCTTACTGATTTGTAGAGGCAAAAAAAGAATAACCAAATCCATAAGAAGGAATCTCCTGGGAGACAGGAAGAGCTGAAACCTGCCTCAATTAGTGTAAAGCTGAACTTGTTTCCCTATCACTGCAAGCGTAAGACTGTGTAAATCCCACCATAAACACATCCATGCCCAGTTCCACCCAGAAAACATCCTCAAGAACTAGCTCAGAATACAAGCTGGTCCAGTGTGATTCCTCCTTTTCTGGTGGTAAAAGACATCCTTCCTGGGCAGGACCTGAAGGTAAGGAATGGAACAAGTGGAGCACAGGCATGTAGACACGTGTTTGAGGTGGACCAGTCAGATATTGTGCAGCCTTATGTTCTGTGCGAGGGGAGCCAGGGTGTCCAGTGGGGCAGAGGAACCAGAAGGAGCCCTGCAAGGACAGAGTCAGGGATGGAGAGGAACTACTATATTGCTCACCTGAGGTTGGAGAGGATTGCAGGATTCAAGGAAGTCTTCATTTCCTTGAGCAAATGCAGACAGATGCAGAAGGTCACGGCCATTGTTAGAAAAAGGTATGCATCTAGAGGACCTGTAATCTAAACAAGTCCACCAGTCTAATTGTAATCTAGGCTAATTATTTTTTTATACATTAATCAATTACTACAAAGATGCACCTTCAACATGAGAGATGTTCATTACTCTTACCCTGCAGGTCACCCACTTCAGTGATGAGAGGTATGAGTTTGATACCCTCAACAAACTAAATCCATGCCTAATCCAGTCCCTTGAAGTCTGTTAGTATCTTCTCTAGCCACATTTTAAAAAGTGTGTTACCAAACTTTGTAGCACATTGTGTGTCTCAAGTGGACACATGTGCTTCTGAAATAGAGAATGAGAACTTGTAAGACCATACTCAGGCCACTGTGCTCAGTATTTGGGTTTACCTGACCCTACACAAACATATATTGAGTCTGCTAACTGCAATCAACCTTCTGCACAGACTGATGATGGTCATGGATCCTATTATGCCCTGCTTAGCTCTGCACATGACACGTACTTCATGCAAGCCCAAGCTCCCAGTCAAAGTCCTTGACTCTAGGAATTCAGGAATTATTTGGATCTAGAGCTTTGGCCTTAATATCTGCGTCTCTTTTATCAACATTATCTCATTTAACAACAGAACTGATACCAGTACATCATCTTCCAGGATATTGTTGAAGATAAGACCATCTGTAAAGGTTTAAATTTTAAAGCTCAAGGGAGACTGATTTGTATCTGATGTTATCTGTCTTTGCTTAGCCCATTGACAATTGCAGTGAGTAGGTGATGGAATTGTGAAACATGGTTTTATGAGTAGCAAAAGGGGAAACTCCCTTAATGTTCAGGGCTGGCACTTATTGACACAGTTTGTGGTTCCTTCTAGAGGCAGTTACAGATGTTTTTCACTATCAGATTAACGTCTAATTTTTTTCCCAGAGCTTGGTGAGCTTGGTCACTTTAGGTGTGGCAACCACCAGCAGAATAACCTGACACTAGAATAACCAGGTTCATACCAAATAATTATGTTCACACAAAATAGACTGAGCACCTTACAGATGGCTCACCAATGCTTTTCCCCCAAAATTTCAGAGGGGAAACACTGTTTTTTCTTTTAAATATCAAGGTTGTTATACAGAAGAAAATAAAAACAGGTTTGCAGTCTTAATATCTGAACTGGGGAGTACTAATTGCCCTAAATTGGGTGATTTTTCTTCTTCCACCTGAAAGTAAAATGCCCAGAGAGCATTTTGCTTAAAGGAGGTGTAATTGGGGCCTGTGCTTTCATAGGACTAGAAATGACAAAATATAGCAAATATCAGAACATTCTTCTTAATTTCTTCTGACGTCTATAATGTGAAAGACCGGTATTGAAATTCCCATGGCACAATTCAGAGGGATCTGCAACAAAAAGCAACTATGAATGAAGAAAAGCAAGGACTTGATGGCAGCGTCCCAGATCTCATCACTGTGGTATATTTGTTTTTTGAATGGAAAAGTTTGAGTTTCATTCAGTTGCAGACATTACAACCCTATATTACGACATCATACTGATATAATTACACTAGTAAATCAAGCCCTAAGCCCAAGTACATGGACTCTGTACCTTTTATGTAACTAAAATGGTATCTATATGTCAGATAATATATACTTCACAAAGAGAGAAAATACATTAAAAGAACCTGTAGAAAATATCCAGTTAAGAAAAGCAGAAACAAAGTGTGTGAACATGGACATGTGTGTGTGGTATGGGATGGTAAAAGATTAAGAGTGCTGAAAAAGCATAAAGTGGAAGGAAAAAATAAAATTCAAACAGTAACACAAAAGGAAAACTTGTAATGTAAAATACACCATCTTTGTATTATGGAAAATACAGGCCATCTTTGTAATATGGTGAAAAACATACAAAGGAATAAAAATGAAACATTTTAAAATTGGTAAAGACATGTCTTTTTATACCTAAGACTAATGAACTGAAGGATGCCATTTTCAATGCACACTAAAAACCAACCAGCAGGACATCAACAACAGCAAAGGACAAAGCTTGTCCCAGTTAAAACCTGGCAAAGGAAGCAGACCTTTGCAGAACGTCTTGCTCACCCACTTCTTTCAAAACAGTGAGATCTCCATAAGCTTCAGGATAGAACTTATTTTTTAGAGACAAGGAATAAACACTTCACTACAGCCTAGAGCTCAATAAGCAATTTCTTCTGGGAAGGTTATTAGACTGTTTCCTGCAAGACCTCTTGCGTTTTCTTCAAAAGCAGGTGGTGCCTCTGGCTCCTGCTGCCAACAGGGTATTGGGGGGCAGAGACCGAGGGTGAGAGGAGAGAGGCGAGGCAGGCAGCTGCCTGCTAGCGCGGGGCACGTGCAATGCCTGCTAAACCCCGAGCATCGCTGCGCCTGCAGCTGGCAAAGGGAGAGCGGCACTTTACTGCTCCACTTTGGACTCGCAGGCCGAAAGTGCGGGGTAGGGAGGGGGCGGGGGACGGCCAGGGGAAAGGACTAAATTTTCTTCTAACCTATGCTAAGATATAATTAATACAAACTAAGCCCATCAGTTATAAACACGTGTGTCTCGTTTTGCA
>NW_005056241.1:0-3931 GCF_000277835.1 Geospiza fortis
GGGAACAAATCCAGCCATTTCATAAATCCATTTTGCTGCATTGATCTTTTTTAGGGCCGTGTCTGTGAACAGAGGAAGCTATCCAGTTCTCTGCTAGACAACACCGTGATCTGTACAAGTTTCTTGCACCCCACAGGATCTCCAGCATGTGGGCTCCTCCCCTCTGACCTGAGCCAAGCATGCTGCTGTCCAATATGGTATTCTTGCTTATTCCAAGCTTGTTGTTGCTGCAGGGGGAAGCTAGTGGAGAGCAAGTAAGAGAAGCCGGCTGCTGACGAAGCTGAGGCTTGACAAGGCAGAAATGTTTAGTGCAGACATATCAAAGCAGTGCACATCATTTCTTTTTGGAGAAAACTGCTGTGTTTCACATACGTATTTCACAGCCTTCTCCAATTTGAATTTTCCCTAAATAATTTTGAACATGTGTTCCTGAAGTGTTGAAAACCCAAGTTCTGTGGGAAAGCTTTTCAAGAAAATTGTAATAATCTTGAGAGTTAAGCATTCTCCTCTCCGTGTGTCATTCATTGTCTGTCCTTCAGGCTGGAGGTTGTGTAAATCCTCTGGCTCAATCAAGAGAAATTACTTATATATTTCAGGAGCTGAGTACTCTTTTGTGTTGACCAGTTCCATGCAGCCTATCAAATGATTTTGCCTCCCTTTTGTCCTTAGTCTCATTTAATTAGATCACAGTCTACATACAATTCTGTCCAACTAGTCTCTCAATGCAAGTTGTGGTTTCTCTTTTTGGCTTACTCTCTACTTCTTCTGTGATTGAAGCTGTGGAATCTTGTAATTCATTTTGTTCCACCATTATTGATTTGGTGGCAACAGTCCAAATGTTGAAAAATATTTTCTAGGTTGTTGTTGCCCTTGATTTCCAAAGACATTGCAAACAATGAAGCATGTGGATCAGGAATTGACGTATCCATAGTGTCACCAGGCTTTGAGGGTGCATTTTCAATTGTAAAAGCAGTTTATTGTTAATTAGAGAGGCTCCCAAGGGCATCATGATCTCCTGATAGTCTGTGAAGAGTACCTTCCGTACACTGTACTCTGTGAGGCTTTGCCAAAACCGTCGCTTGCGTAAATCCTGAATTGATTCCCTGCTAAAGAAGAGTTGTTAGAGCCTCCAAGTTACAGTTGTGAATAAGATTAATACTAAACCTTAAATTTTACTCTTTTATTAGTGGATTTTGGTTTGTGATTCTTGTAAAAGAAAAGACAAACCCAAGTGCTTCATCGAGTCTTTAACAGATGCATATGCTATGCATATGGCACGAAAGTGCTACCCTTCTAGCTACTGTCTGTGCAATGAAAGTAGCTGTGTTTCAGTGGCAAAACACAACTTAAGCATATTTCCTTAACTAATTGGACTCTTGGAGTGTTAACCTTCCTCTGGGAAGATTCTGGATGGCATGCAATATGACTAACTAGTGAAAGGTTATGGAATTGGATCCCACTGTGCATTTTCTCCTACTGTAATACCTGATGTCTTATTAACGTGTTAAAAGGTTGTGGATAGAAAATCCAATGTCTTACCTTTATAGGAAAATACTTTACCTCTTACTCTGCTGTTAGGTGTCTGCAGATAGCCCAGAAAACTGCCTCATGGGGACTGTCTGCTATGTTGGATGAGATTGTGATGGCATGGAGTCCATTTTCTTCAATGTCTAGACTGTACTTCTACAGTGCACACTTTGATGCCCAGTTTGAATTAGTGTAAAACTATATAATTCTCCATTTTAGCTGTCCAATCTTTCTTTAATTTGTAGTACCTCCTTTGTATATTAAAAAAATGTGTTTGTGTTTGCCTGTCTGTGCTTGTATGTAAAAAATGGTCTTTATGAAGTCTTTTTCTTGTGTCTCTGCCAGTGCTGCTTTGCTATAATGGAATGACAAACTGTAAATAGAATTGACTTGGAGGCTGAATTGGTTGTTGGTATTTTGTTAATAATAATAATACAAACTGCCCTCCATCAGGTAGTGTAAATATAAATTCTGAGTTGTTATGAATGCCAAATTAACTTTGTGACGATTACTAACTCTGTTTATCAAATCTGTTTTGTCATACATCAGTCATTTTGACCTGCTGTATGATGAGATGTATTTTTATTAACTAACCTTGCTGTCTGTTGTGCAGACATGAATGTCTTTTTAAAATCAAGACAAGACATGGACAGCTTGTCCTGTATTGTGCCTGCAGGTTCTTGTCCTGCTTATGTCATAAACTAGTGAACACCCTCTGTAGTTCTCATGTGCTTTATTTTTTGATGAATCTCTCAAAGTATGAATAGCTTAGAGGATAATTGCACAGCTAAGGTGCTAACCTGTGGAGAACATACTCCTCTGCTGCTTCTGTTGTTACACTGTCTTTTATTTATGTGCTGGACTGAGTTTTAAATCCTGATCCTGACATTCATTGGATTAGATGGATCAGCTCTTTCCTGTCTTTCTGATTTACCAAACTATTAAATGCTACCTACATCATTCCTATGTCAGGCCAGATTTTGGACTGTCATGAGCATCTAGGTTAGATCTGTTTGAATTCATCTCCTGAGTGTGTTGCCTCCATTTTGAAAGGCTCTCCCTGTTGAGCTATTAAAAAATGGGATTATGACTCCCTTTCTTTTTGGGGGGGTTAGGAGTTACTTTTCTTTGTTTTGTTTTGCCCAGAGGGAGTTGAAAGGATAAGTTTACAAATATTATCAGGGACTGAAACAAGTTTTCTCTGAGAACCTTTTATCTCTTTTTCAGAACAAGGCTTTCTTTCCAAAGCTGACAGTGGTGGAAAAAAGTGCTGTATTGTCTCTTCCAGTTGTTGCAGCTGGCCCACTTTTCTCCTCACAGTCCTACTCATGTCCTGGCAAGCTTGGGCAGAGTTGATGGGATGTTGATGCCCATGGGCATCTTGTAACTCTTCATGCCAAGAGGCAGATACAAACTGCCTCTCTAGAGGTGTGCATCCCATCTGGACAAGCCTGATGTCAAATGTCCCAAGCCACTGCTAGCCCCTGTTCAGGGGAAGAGTGGTGCAAGGATGTGGTAGAGGCTAGGAGAGGCTGAGTAAGTATTGGATGATTGTGTAGGCTTTTCATTGTAGCTTGGTGAAGATGCTTTGAAGTGGTAGTTCCTTATGGTTCTGTGAAAAACATGTGCTTTGGGAACAAGAAAATTAGTAGAGTGATAGACAACACGAGGAGGAGGGTCTGATCTCTTATACTTCTGTAGTTATACATCTGTTCATTATTCCTTTTTGTAGCGGTTTAAATGTTAACTGTCAAGTCTTAGCGGGTGAAAACTTCTAAGTACACAGACAGCTAGCTGATAATTAACCTTCTAGACATCTCAGTTTTCTGTTTCCAGTTTGCATATCTTGGTGGCTTACAAAACCACCCATTACAGCTTAAAAAGGCTGATATGTTGTTTCCCTTCTAGCTGTAAATGGAAAGCTCAAGCATATGTTAGGCCCCAGCCCCACTGTGAGCATTAAGCAATAATGTGCATAAGCTTTCTAACTGTCCACATTGAAATGAATGGCAGGGCTTTAAAGCAAATCCAGTCTTGAGACCACTCATGGACTGACTTTGGTTGGCCTTGTTGGCTGTGAAAGCATATTTTTCATTAAAATTAAAATGCTGTCAGACCACCTACTGATCATAAGTGGGGCTTATGTTTGTTTAAAAGAGATGAGACATACTATTTTTACACAGCTTGGATCAAGATGTCAACAGGAAGTAAGTACATGTGACTGTCATTTTGTATCTGTCTTAAGAAGTAACATTTCCTTCTCCTAATTAATGAGAGTGGATTTGCTGAATGACCTGTTTATTGATTATAGCAGTTACTGAATTTTTGTCTGCCATATCTGCATGTTCTTATTTGGGCTATCAAATATTCAATGACCATTTGATGAAAAAAAATATTTTTTTTT
>NW_005056242.1:0-3930 GCF_000277835.1 Geospiza fortis
TCCAGTTTTGCTTTGAATAACCACTTCTCTTTCTGTCTTTAAAAAAATCAACTAGCTTATTCAGAAGTATTAAGACTAATTTTGCAAGTATCTATTTGCCTTTTGCCATTCAAAAAATGGAGTAAGTGGAGTATAAATCTTGTCCTGTGGTCATTAAAAAAAAGGATATTGTCTCTCAATGAAGTTTAAATACAGATCCACAAATGACAGGCAAGCAATACTAGAATATACGTTTGCCTAGAAAGCAATCCATCAATTCAGAGCAAAACTCATTAATCACAGAACTCAGTACACCTAACTCAGCAGAGATTTACATAAGTTAGCATCTGATGCAAGATTTCCCTGTATTGATTCATCATTTTTGTATTATGCATATGAACACTAGGACTGCACAAACTGTGCATCTTTTTTAATGCTATAAGCAAGACACATAACATCCATCAACATGGAGTTTAAGAGAGTTTCTAGAAGTATATTAAAAAAAAATCCGGTATTAAAAAGAAAGAAAAAGTCCTCTCAAACTCCTTCAGTATACCCCTACTTCTACTTAAGGAAAATCAGATTTGATTAATCATACAAGTCAAAAAACTCTATGCTTGTGCAGAAATGAAACAGTGAGTTTAAAAACAATCCTTCTCATCCCATTACCCAGCATTCTCCAGAAACCTATCTAAGTGATGCAACTGATACCCCAAAACCACAGAGCAAACAAAAACTAAGTCAAGAAAGCCAATTGTTCAAAGAGTAACACCATTCAACAGAAGAGAAATACAAATTTTTTGGTAAGATGAAATGATTAAACCTAATTTCTTAGAATTTAGGGTCTTAAAACTACATTTCCTGTTACCAAACAGGATGCAAGTGTGACTGTTGCTTTTCCAGGTGTTAAAATAGCTGCAGTACCTTCCTTCCACTGGTCAGTGTCTAGTATGGAAATCCATGCTTTAGTTTTTCTCCTAGTAGAGTACTAAGAATTGTCTTGTTTCTACCTGGCATAATCCGTCTGCATAAGGCCTGAGGAGTAAAATTACCTTTGAAAGCCTCTACTCAATTTTGATTAAAATCCAACAACTAGATTCACATTATTGAAAGGGAGGAACATAAACCCACAAGATACCTCCATCCATAAATCTCACTTCTTCAGGACATGAAATTAGCATCAATTTTGACTGTTGTCACAAACGTACAGGTCATTGTGCTCAGTGAGGGCACAGAGAAGAAATAACTAGATTTATTCAGAGAAATGAGATACACATTAACATTACCTCCAGTCTCAACAAAATAACTTTCAGCTGACTAGCAGCACTGTGAAATGACAAGGAAAAGACACTCAGAATTCTTAATGCTGAAGGGACCCTTGCAAATAAGGCCTCCAAAGAAAATGCTCAGTAGTCTTCTCCAAAATCTCCATATTAGTGAAATTATTCCTTAATTTTCCTCACAAGAGACTCAAGACCCAAATCAATTAACGTAAACAGCATAGCTCTCTGCCTCTCACTTGAATGACACCTTTATCTTCAGTCAGACACTTCCTTCCAAAGCTTACTAGCCTTGTATTTTTCACAGGGGAAGCACACAATACAAGAGTACAAAATACATCTTTACTCCTTTGGTAACAGCACAAAATACTTAATGCACCACTACAGCCACAAAAGTGCTCCAAGTTTTCAGCACCTCCCTCAGGGATGTGGGAAGTGTGTCTCTTAAATCATTAAAAACATTCTCCAGCAGTTAAATAATAATAAAATCAAACCCATATATGAATCTCACTACCACACAAAGCCAGACTCCAAGCAAGACACAGCAGAAATGGTTCTACTTTTAAGAGAGCTTGGTATTGTTAGAGGCTCCACAAGAGGAGTCTTCAGCCATTCCTTTCGCTTCCACCCCTTCCCAAGACTGGGGACAGAGAGCCTCTTCTGGGTCTGTAATGTTCCTTTTTTCTCTGTTTCTGCATGCAAATACTAAGAAAGCCATACACTAAACTCTCCAATGCCACTAGTACAAGAAGCTCAAAACCAGGTTTGTTTTTTAGCCAACATTATCACTCTTTCTACAGCATCAGAACATCTACAACACAGCAAAACAAACTCTTGGTGAAAGTCATGTAAGTTGAACCAGATAAGCCTAACAGAAGGGGACACTCCAAATCTCAGGTTAGAATCTTCACCTTCCACCAATGGCATGAACTTGCCAGTTTAAAAGCAACATGAAAGGCAAAGAAGCATAAATATCTAAGTTGGTGTTTCCTCACTTTGCCAGTCAAATTCCAATCATGACAAAGGGAAGACAGTTCTGATGATCAGTCAGAGGTATCTGCAGCTTTCACAACCTAGTTCTGCTCTACCCACAGAAGTGTTTCTGTACCTGTTAGAATGGATCACACATTCAGGCAGATTTGGGTTTTCATGACAGATCTTATTAAAAGGTATTCCAGGCAGAAATGGTAGGATGCCCTCTGTCTAAAAATATGTAATATTTTTAAACTTATTTCCTTCTACCTAAAGTTTGTGCAACATTAGCCACTATCGTCAGTGAGAATTTCAAGTTTAAGAAAGTTTTTCAATTTCCTGAAATCACACTGAAGAAAAAGTATTTCCTCAATTTCATATATTCTAATAGTCTTCGTATTTTCTATCTATTAATTTGAGAATTACATTATAACCCCAGTAGGGAACAAAGCCTGATAACTAGCACAGAAAATAGAAATACCAGAGACTCAGCACATCTCTTCTCTGCAAGGTGTGTTTGGCTAAGAGTCCATAAAGCCAGCCATCATAATCTTATTTCTTCCAGAGAAGCAACTGTACGTCCCTCAATATTGCAAAAGACTTCTTGCTACATACATTGAAGGCCAAGGTAATTCCCTCTTGCAATGTCACTTACAGAAGAACTGTGAATAGAACTCATGTGTCTCCAACACGAGACAGATGATTTACCCACACAGCTTTTCACAATTAATATGTCAAAATCTATATTTAATGGTCTGGTTACAAAACCATTTCCTTTCCAGAGGCAGTAAATTGCAATGCCAATGCTTTTCTCAACGTAACCAAAGACACTAAAAGGTTTATGTAACACTGTGCTCATTTTCATTCTCAATATCACCTTAAGTTTCAATGATCTAATAAGATCCCAAGTTGAACCACAGCTAATTGACTTCCATCCAACAGAAGCTGCTTTCCAATACTTCTTTATAAAGTTTGCATCTATTAATTCTTTTCTAACACAAGTATGCTACAATGAAGTCAACCATTCAGTAGCTAAGGAGTATGACAAAGTCAGCACAAACTTCCTGATCCTTCTGTGAACAATATGTAATAGTGCAAGAAAACATGAGATACCACACTAGCTTCAAATCATGGAACAGCACTGTAAATGGAGCAAAAGGTTGTAAGGAAAAAATTATAAGTCCTGATTTTAAAGTAATGAGCTACACCAGTAGTAGTGCTTTTACACTTTTAAGTCTTCCTAAAAAAAGTTGATAATAAGGTATTATTTATTCCACCTTGTACTGGAGTGTAAGTGCCTCAAGAGGATCCAGTTTCTGTCCCAGAAGACTGCACACACTGACAGTGATTTTTACAAGCTTTGGTAAGCAGCTTCTTTTGAAACTCAGCAAAAAATACTCTGGATAAGTAAATTAAGTTTTGAGGTGTTCAAAGATAAGGGAACACACAGAATCAACTGAGACATGTCCTCAGAAAGAATGTAAAAGCTACATGGCAATATACAAGCAGATTGCCATGAACAGCATAATCTTTGTTATATTTGCCTGAGCATATATGTATGGATATGTATTATATTGTACATACATTAAAGAAAAAATATGGCTGATACAAAGGACTACTGGCTTATGTGGGAAGATACTAACACAACTTTTACTTGAGATACTAAGGCAGTTATCACCATCTTGTTTATATTGCTCAC
>NW_005056243.1:0-3928 GCF_000277835.1 Geospiza fortis
TTTTTTTTTTTTGGTGCTGTTCTTTGCATTGCAAAAGCATTTGTGCACTTGGTTTGTATCAATAAAAACAGTTTTCTGGACTAATGTGAAATTTGTACATAAGCCTCAGTCAAGCAATTGTGCCTTCCAAGGGAGCTGCATTGCACAGAGAGTTAGCTGAATTATTTGGAGGTTCCTATAACTTATAATCAAGCAACATCAAGGATTCCCACAATTTTAAGATCAGTAACATCATGATGAAACAGCACACATCAAAGAACCGTGATATCTGCTGGAAGGATTTATTATGAAAAATAAGCAAATTAAAGATTCCTTGGGGCTCAAGAGCTGCAACACTTTAAAAATGGAAAGATAAAGTATAATGAATATCATATCTACTTGGTCAATTTAAAAGCATTCCCTGCAAAACCTCAAAAAAACCTCCTCAGCAGGCTGCAGGACACTAAGAAAGTCACAGTGTTTTCTCCTTCAGGTCACAAAAGACAAATTGCTCAAATAACAGAACCATCTGCCTTCTTTGTGCACTCTCAAGGTATTGTTGGATCATCTTGATCCCTGTCCACATGAAATACTGTCACCAGTACCACTGGGCATGCTAGCTGGGAACCAATTATTTGTAACACAAATCATGGTCATGCAACCAGTAGTGAGACTGAACTAACACACAGATCAGGGCTTGATGTTGGCAACCCCAGTGAGATAAGGACTCCCAATAAGGGTGCAAATATATTCATTTTGTAGTGTATATGTAAGATCCATGTTTTTGCACTCCTGATATAGCGCTCACTGTGAGGAAGGAAAAAAACCACCTTGACTTCCTCCAGTGACCCAGAGTCACAGCCAAAGTAGATTTGGGACCACTGGGGAGAAGAACAGAAATGTGGCCCTGAGCCAAATCCTGCCTTGGGGTGAACTGCAGCTGTGGAAGTGATTGTTGTTTCACTTCTAAGGGAAATTAAATACACGTGGTTATGGTTTAAAAATGTGCACTTTCTTCAGGCAGGACTTTTGAAAGGCATCAGTTGTCTCTAGAGTGTCTTGTAATAACCTTGGTTTATATATCAGTGTAAGATTAAAGACATCAGCCACTTTGCCCCATTAGCAGCATCACTGAAACAGGAGAACAAATCCTCTTTGAAATGCAGTTTATTCTACAAACATTTAGAGTGAAATCTTAGCTAATTTCCATAACTGCATATAATATCAGAAAGAAAAAGCGCTACTATGGTCATTTGAAGGTTACTCACAGCTGTTTTCTAAACTACTCACTTGCTAGGGAAGGATTAAATGGGGGATGAAATGTTTCCTTTAGTTTATACTCATGTTATCCTCTTTGGGCATTTTGTTTCCACACATCCACATTCATCTATGTACACATATGTGAACTGGATTGTTTTATGGTTCGAGCAAACCAGTTCCACCTTCACTTTGTGACTTCTTTTTTCATGGCAGCAAGTACATTTGTGTTCCATTTCACTGGCCTCCAAAGAATACCTATAGAAATGAGATTTTTCATCAGTCTGCTGCCTGTGGTCTTCCCAAACTCATCCATATTTGTTGCTCCAAATGCACATATTACTAAGGAGCAAAATTTCCTGTCTATTCTGCTTATTCATAACAGCCTTTCCTCAGGATGCTATTGGCCATGCAGGCCCAGATCCTTTGACACCAGTGGAGAAAATCCCAGTAACTTCAGTGGATTTTGGATTAGGCCCATTCTAGCAAGACAGAAAGGAGCAGTTCACGCAGAGAACAAAAGGCAGGGAAACCTCCTAGAGATGTTCAAAAACAATACAAGGACATGCTTAAGAGCAGGTTTAATAAATGTAGCTGACGTCTTTCCTAGGGGATCTATTTTCCTGACTAAGATAAGACACTCTATCACACTGAAGCCATTGTTAATGACTGCTCTTCTGCACACCCAGTTTGCCAACAAACAGCAGGAAGGGGACAAACAGCAGCAGCCCACTGGTGACAAGAATCCAGGAAGACAAGTCGCAGATGAGGACAGAGAAAGGCTTCCTACTTACACGGAATAGGTACTGCACATCCCTTCACAAAAGGGCACTGGGACAGGAGCAGCTGACTTGCAGTTGCCATGGACGATGTACTGCTCCTTCACATTGCGTTTGCATTTGTGTGGTAGGTCAATACCTGGGCAGAAGAATACTTCTGTTAAGCTTCTTCAGACTGGGGAACAAATGTTTTGAAAGGTATCTGCTAGTAAACCAAGGACAATTCATCCTAGTAAAATTTCTCACAGTTCAAATGCACGACCAAAGTCACAAATGAGAGTGCAAAGAGGCATTAATTCAGCAAAATTATTCCCCACCAGTCAATGTACTTTTCCATTTGTGGACTAGCTTTAGCATGTAAAGACACTGTTGAATCAAGACCTAAAGGTGACATGAAGGGTTTAAGTTTTTCTAACATGGCTATAAGTTACATATGTGGCTCTATAACAACCTGGGATTTCTGAGTGGATGCTACAGAAAAAAAACCCCAAAACTTTGTTTCTATGCAATTTGCAGATGCAAGAACACAGAGAATATCTTCTAAAGTTTTCTTATCAGGGGTATAGTTCAAGCTAACAATATTTCAGTTATTTAAAAGCATAGAAAATGAGATAAAAAATTTTAGTGTTCCCTTTGGAAGAATAAGGCAGATTTTTAGTCTTGGCTGTGAGGTACAGAATTGTTCTGCTGCTGTAAAACTGTCTTTCAGTCTGTGGAATGTGCAGGCTCTCAATCCACGCAGACACAGGGCGACAAGCAGGGAAGGACCAAGCAGTATTGGAACAGAGAAGCAGTGACTCAATGCACTCACATGTCTTACAACAGCCATCTGAAGACACCTCAACTGTCCCCTGTATTGAAAGTAACCAGAACAGTCAGTTCAGATGCATGTAGTCCTAAGCAGACAGTAGCAATGATGAGAGTTCAGTAACAGTCCCTCATCTCTAATCCATACAAATTCCTCACCAGACCTACTTGTGTACCAATTATATATAAAACTGCTTAAAAAAAACAAACCGGAACAAATCATCCAGCAAGGAAGGGAGAGAATTTTCTTAGAACTATATATCCTCTCACAAGCCAGGTAAGATGCCCTGCAATACATGCCTGATCTTATTTAGGTCCTATTGAAGCCAGCATAAAAACCCCAGCCAGAGACAGCAATTGACAGCTGTCCCTGGAATTGAACAGCCTGGCCTGGGCAGAGCCTACCCCAGAGCTAATTCAAGTACGTGGCTGTCCTAGTCCCTGCTTTGATCTGCTGTGAAGTCCCAAAATGCTACTGAAAGTTACTGGAAACCACCAATAGCTGAAAGCCTGGGGATGAATATTACCCCTTGCTCATTCATGTTCAATTTCCTCACTTAATGGAAGACACTTATGTGTCTTCCACATATCAGAAGACACTTTGTTCATCAGTCCCACAAGGATCCATGGTGAGTTGCCATTTGTTCAATTGCATTTTAGAACACTGATGTTTCTCAAGTGATGAAAAATCCTTCCTTGCTATTGCCCCAATATCCTTATTTTTCAAGTTCTAATGCTTATCCCACAACAATGTAAATGGTATGGGCTTGTTTGCAAATGTTTTTGGCTTATTTCCACGGGATACAGGGCTGGAAAAGCACATTTCCTTCAAACAAGGAAAGATCAAGAAATACTCAGCAAATATAACTCCCAGGCCAGGATCAAGGCTCATTACAGAAGTCTTTCTCTGGCTGTAAAATACTTACTGGCACACAGTTTGCTTCTTCAAATGGTAGGCAGACCTTTATTGTACTAGTCAAGGAAAACTGGCCGGCTGATTCAGTGCACGTGTACTGAGTACAGTTGTCATATGGATCTTTATAACTCTTTCCAACCTGATAAAAACATAAAAAATAAATAAAAAACAAAACCAAAACCAAACAAAC
>NW_005056244.1:0-3923 GCF_000277835.1 Geospiza fortis
CTGGGGGTTTTTACTATGCCTCAATGGCAAGGCAAAGTAACTGGGCTGGGGTGACTTGGACTACGCATTCTTGCTTTGGCCAGGCAATGCTGTCTGGTCTCCTCCTTCTGCCACCCGCTGAACTGCGCTGGTGTTGGTGCTGCTGTTTCTGAGCTATTGGGGGGGGGGTAATGGTCTCCTCAAGCACTGAGAACCACATCCCCTGGCTCTGACAGGCTCTGGCTCTCTGCTGACAATAGGTATTGCAAAATTCACTCTGAAACAGTTTTTGATTGTGAAATGTAACTTCTTGGGTTGCTACTGTTGCCAGTAGAGCCAAGAGGCAAGAAAGAGAACTCTGCTTGGGTGACTCAACTTTTAAAAAGCCTGAGGCACCCCCCAGCTCCTGCCCTGCCATTCTGTTTTCTGGCCACAGGGTATTAAAGAGACAGTAACAATTTTGGAATTATAGATATGGAATACAATAACATTTTGGGTTACCCAGGACATCTATACTACTGTGTTCTTGAAAATTATAGGCTGAATATGAACTGCTCATGTGCTATTATTTTTAAATCTGGCAAAGTGGAGTTGATGTGTCAATGCAAATAATTCAGGAATTATCTATGTCATGCAGTTTACTTTTTTTTGTAGCTTTCTTCTGTTGTTCTAAGAGCCTGTTTTTCTTCTGTGCTGTTTCTACATTTTGAAGTTAATCTAAATTAAGAATACCTCATGTTATGCATAACAGTCCTGATTTTTTTTTCCACAGCAAGTTTATAATGGCAGGATATGCCTTCTCATTGGTATTTCATTTCATTATTTAAGGTATTGATAAAAAGTATTTTAGCAGACTGATTATCTGCCTTCTAGACTTATGTAGACAACTTTAAGTAACTATTAAGTAACTATTCCTACTGTTTCATTGCTTTTAATAATTGATAACTCATTGCTAATTTCAGTGGAAATGGAGAACAGTGCACTGATCCTGGTTGGTGTGTATTTCACTAGTTTTTCCTTTGTTTTGGCAGCATGTGGTTTAGCAAGCCACTAAGAGCAGCTTTGCAATGTACAGTCTCTTGTGGTTTCACCCCTGCTGGCAACTAAGCCCCACAGAGCTGCTCGCTCACTCCTTCACCTGGTGGGATGAAGGAGAGAATCAAAAGAGTTAAAAGTGAGAAAACTCGTGGATTGAGATAAAGACAGTTTATTAGGGAAAGCAAAAGCCACTTGTGCAAGTAAAACAAAATAAGGTATTAATTCACTGCTTCCCATGGGCAGGCAGGTGTTTAGCCACCTCCAGGAGAGCAAAGCCCCATCCCACATAATGGTTACCTGGGAAGACAAACACCATCACTCCGAATGTTCCCCCCTTTCCTCCTTCTTCCCTCCACCTTATATACTGAACACGATGTCATATGATCTGGAATATCCCATTGGTCAGTTGGGGTCACCTGTCCCAGCTGTGTCACCTCCCAGCTTCTTGTGCACCCCCAGCCTACTCACTGGTGGGGTGGGATGAGAAGCAGAAAAGGTCTTGACACTATGTAACTGCTGCTCAGCTGTTATCGTGGGGTCGGGGGTCAGAGACACAACACCAGTTGGTTATCAGCAAACAGAAATGAGTTTAACATGGCTGCCCCTTTTATTGGGCTTTGGATTTCCTGGGCTCAGACAGCTGATTGGATGAGACCTCTCCACCTAGCTCTCTCAGGCCAGTGGTGTATCTACATCTCAGCTAGAACAGGATTGACTGAGATGTTTGCTTGGGTTTGAATCCAACCTATCCTTGCCCACCCAGGCACTGCAATGCTACATCTCACCCTTTTGGTTAGAGTAAAAAATGCAAAGTGCTTTCCATTATTCTACCTGCAAGGGCTCCTTGCAGACAGGGTGATAGAAGACAGCATGGGTCCAATTTGAATGAGGTTTTCCACCCAAAAAACAAACCCAGCTCCCTTCAACTAGCGATGTGTACCATGTACCACTGGAGTTGTAGCACTCACTTGCAGGAGCTGTTAGGAGAGATCACAGTCCCTTAGGTTGACATGCTACAGATTAACTACTTATAGCTACAAGTTACAACTTAAGTGTAAAAACAAGAAACCATTTAACCCTTAAACCATTTAACCCTTAGAACTGTTAGAAAAAAAACAACTACTAGAAAACAATCTGTAAAACAAAGTTACATCTTAACTCTAAGCTGAAATTATAACTTTGTAACATTCAACTTTAGAACTATGGGAAAAAACCAACTTAACAGATAAAAAATTTGTAAACAAATAGTCCTTATATGAACTGTTACTTCAAAAGTCCCAGATTTCCATGAGGCAGATAATCAAGTTGTTTCACCACTGTTCCACACATGGCTCCACGACATCTGTTGATGGGACATCAGGAGGATGCTGATTGTGGTCCTGAGCAGGACATAGGATGGACCATATTAGGTCTTTGATTGCTTACAACTTGAGTCCAGTACATTTGGGGCTGTCCTTGAAATGTCCCTTGTGGTATTCCACAGGGAAGTCTGCTGCCTCCCTGGGGCCCAGGTACAGGATATTGATGCTGAATTGATTTTTTGCCATTTTTCTTCTATATATATTCTCTGTATTCTTTACACATATATTTGTATTGTATTTGAACTCAACACAACAGAGAAGAGGCAGTCTAGGCAGTTCTTGGAGTGCATGGAGGACAGCTTCTTGTTGCAGCTGGTGAGCAAGCCTATGAGGGGTGGGGATCTGCTACACCTGCTGTTTACAAACAGAGAAGGACTAGTGGGAGATGTGGTGGTTGGACGCTGTCTGCAGTTCTCAGTATTTAGCTAAACAAGGAGCAGCATCAACAACACTTCCACTCTGGACTTCCAGAGGGAAGACTTGGGCCTGTTCAAGACACTGCTTTGGAGAGTACCTTGGGAAACAGCCCTTAAAAACAAGAGGTCCAGGAAGGATGGACATACTTCAAGAAAGAAATCTTGAAGGCACAGGAGCAGACCGTCCCTACGTGCCAAAAAATGAGCCAACAGGGAAGATGACCGGCCTGGCTGGGCAAGGAACTTTTGAAGGAACTAAGGGGAAAAAAGAGGGTGTTTCACCTTTGGAAAGAGGAGCAGGTAACTTGGGAAATGTTTAAGGATGTCGCTAGGCCATGTAGGAAGAAAATTAGAGCGATGAAAGCCCAATTAGAACTTAATCTGGCCACTTCTGTGAAGGATAATAAAAAATGTTTTTATAAATACATTAATAGCAAGCGGAGGGGCAAGGACAACCTCCATTCTTTATTGGATGCAGGAGGAATATAGTAATGTGTCGAGTTTTTGTTGGGCCTTGGGTCTTCAAAGTGACACGAGCAGTTGTTAGTTGTTATAAAGTTGTTTATTGCATGAATACATCAGTCTTGAAGGCAAAGAGTTCAAGGTATTAAAATCCATGCTAAAGTATTGAAGTCCGTGCTAAAAATCTTCTGGTAGAGTCCCAAGCAAAAGCTGCAGCTGCAGCAGCTGCTCTCTGGTATAGAGTCTAAGGTTCCGTGTAGGAACAGTGGCAGGAGCAACAGTTGTTCCCTGGCATAGAGTCCAATGTTTTGAGCAGCAGCAGGAACCTCAGCCTTTTATTCTTCTTTCTTCTTTTCTTCTTCTTCCTTCTTTTCTTCTTCTTCTTGTTCCTTCTAATACAGGGGGATTTTTATACAAAAAACAACCAATCAGCTAAAAGCACAATTCTAAAATATTCTTTCTAAACCAATCTAAGCTTGATTCTAATGTGTGAAAGTATTACAAAAGTAGTCAGTTCTTACCTAAAAAACTATGTATATAATATTATCTATTTAGACAAATATACTATCTGTTTTCTTACTTAAAATTTACATATATAAGTTTATCTATTTACCTGAATAGTTCTATCTGTTCTAGAGAAGTAAGCAAAGTTCTGTTATGTTTTTGT
>NW_005056245.1:0-3920 GCF_000277835.1 Geospiza fortis
AAGGGGGGAAAAAAGAAAAATTAAGTATGTGCAGCCTTATGGTGAACTACCTCCTTCAATGAGAAAAAAGAAAAAAGGTTGCAGTAAACTTGTTGAACTTGTTTGTTCTAACAGAGCTGACTGCCAGGGGAAAGAAACACTTTCTGCAGTTATTTTCAACCTACTGCCCAATATCTCCCACCCAATTATCAATTCTGTGTACTTGCACATGTGACCTACGAACATAAATAACAGATAGTTAATTAAAAATATGCCTGTGGGTTGATTCTGTAGTTGTAGGGTAAAGGTGGAGGAACACGTTGTGGAGATCAAATTTAGAATATCTTAGTATATGCAGTTTGTGTAACCAGCAATATTTTTCCTCTGCTTAGAAGATAACCAAGAGGATAATTAAACAGACCAAGCATGAATGACTCTAGTTTCATGGCTGCCATTATCAGTCTACTTTTTCATAAGGTATAGAGGTCAGTCTCTGAAGGTAAAAGGTCCAAAGCACAGTTAAGGTGTGTTTTAGAACAAGGATGGCCAACACATTCTTTCAATTCAGCTCAACACTGAACAAACAGCTACACAGGAGTATATGCACCCCCCACAACAATACCATAAGAAATGATGACTGTAACTTATCACTCTTGTTCTTAAGCATGTTTTTAATCAGAAAATGTCTTGTGTGTTCCTCCCACATAAGAGTATTGCAATGGAAATGCTGTCAGTGGAACCTTTTATTTTCCAGCTTTGCTAAGAACTCATGCCTTTTTAATGTCAAATTTTACTCTGCTTGAATATAAAAATTTCCACAAGACAGGAACACTCAACTTGCAATACTTCATATACCATTTATGACAATTAAAATTGACTTCACTAGCTGTTTTGTGTCAAGTGTGTTAATGCAAGCCAAAGAAGTCTATCAGTCATTCAAGGCTCACAAGCACTGCAGTCATTTAAAAGCAGGCAAGAGAAAGCAGAAAAGTTTAAGACAGTACATAGCATTCATAAAAGAAATTAAAACCAGGGTGGTTAGTACTTAATATTTGCTGTAGTTCCACCATTGCCACCAAGAAATCAAGCCTGTGTAAAGCTTAGATCATCATCATGCTGCTCTATAAATCAGTTCCCAATACAGTTAACTCTAATTTCCCAGAGACAAATAATTCAACACAAACTAGTTAATATATATTGTAATGATAACATTATTAATAAAATTTTAGTTGTTTTCGATTTTTTATTCTGTGTGATAAAATCTTAGGTTTAAGATATAAAATGACACCACATACTTTAGTTTTTGTTTCATTAAAAAAATGGAAAAAAAAATTATTTGTGATCTGCAAAGTATGATGCAGATGCATTTCTGACTTTGCTTCATCTATATCATCATAGTCCAGAAATACAGCTACTTACTTTTTGAAGCTTTACACATTACTTGGCACATTGGCCACAGAAAGTAAGATTCCAGCTTTGTTGCTACAAGCTCAAATGGGAATTTAGCATTCATTCTATCATAGGCAGGCATTTTTACTATTTCTACTACGTTTTGATCAGAAATAGGAAATGTTTAAAAAGGAAACATTTCAGTTTCTTAAGTACTTTGCTGGGATGCAATTACTGTCCCTTACCTCTGAAATTTAGCCATTTAATTGAGAAAAAGGCAGTCAATCCACAGTAGGAGATTTGTCCAAGTGAAATTGTAAGATACCAATGCTTAAAATTTTAAATCACAAAAGGGAGATGCCACATCTAAAGCTCGTCTTTGGACTATACTGAAGACTAAAACCCAACAAACTCGTCAACATTCATACAACGTTTTGAAAAATGGACTTAGACAATCTAGATAAGAAATATGTTCAATGCAAAAGACTTTAAAGACAAATAAAATAAACTGGGGTTGTCACAAGATTTCCTTCCCAGTATTCTAATACAAATCAGTAATAGATGTAGTAGATTCCCAACCCTTTTAATACCCTTAACATACAGAACTGAATCACATCACATGAACATCACTGTAGTTGGCTCACTTGCTGCAAAGTGTCTGATCACATATTTAGCAAAAATGTTTTACACACGTTTTAGACAAACACTGCTTCCAAAACCTCAGCATTTTAAGTAACATTGTGTATGACACTTTCATTCTTGAATTCTGAAATCTTTAAAGGCACATAATAGTCCTTTCATGCAAAGGAAGATTTTTAGTTGTATATATAGGCATACAAAGTGGATCATACCCACACCCCCATCACATAGAACACCCTCAATTTTCTCAGTGCTCTTCTAACCACAAAGAATCACTGCCTTCCTTCAAAAAAATCTACTGAAGTTATTTCAGGCAGAAAGAATCAATAGAGTGCATGCTGAATAATAAAAGTGTTTGTTGATTTACTTTCCTACCAACACAAACACATTAAAGCTCTCAGCAGTGGATTTACTCAGCTCAAGGGAGTTTTAGCCCCTTGCCTGCTAATATCACCCCTGGCCAGGCGCACACAGCTTTCTTCTTAGGTCACAGCTATAGCCCCTGAATTCCAGATTAAGCAAGAGGTTGAAGACCATGAACAGGGAATAACAAAGAAAAAAAATGGTATTTTAAAGGATCACAATTACTTACACCTTTTGAGCTTGAGATTTTATTTGTTCACACAGATATTGGAGGCTGTCCCCATGACAGTCATGCTACCATGCACAACAAATAATTTTTTTAAACAAACACAAGCTGCAGACTTCTAAGTGTTTGAATGAAAAGGTGAAAACCTAGTGAGAAAAGGATAAAAGGAAAACTGAAAGCACCTTCTCAGACAGGAAGCAACAGTGAAGCATTCATACAAAATATGTAAGTTTAAAAGAAATTACAGGTTTTACAAGTGAATATTAAAGCTCATGGAAACTCTACTGAACAAAAGAGTAATGCATTAAGCAACACCCACACAAAGAGTATGAAGGAAACCTGTATAGCATACACACTTTATATGATCATGACTTCATGCATTCATTTGGGCTCAGAAAAAGCATTGACAGGAATATGCAGTAGGAGGAGGATAAAACCCATGTGCTGGGAAGAATAAAGGATCTGAGATGACAAGATACAAAACAAGATTTCTGGATTGGCCCTCCCATTTTATAGTACAGGAAGTATTCCTGAAGTGACTGAAAACAGTCAGGAACAGCTAAGCATAAGCACAACAAAATAATATGTTCAGTCCTACCCAGCAGGAACACACCTCCAAGCTCACTGAGCACACACCTAGGACCATTTTCACTATTCCATGAGAAGATCTGACAGTTGACACAGGAGAAAATTGTTATCAAGGTGGCCCAGCAAAGTGAGCCAAGCAGTCTTACAAATGATCTTGCAAATTTTAAGTTTAGGTATAGAATTTTAAATGTAGTTTCCTTAACCTTTTGTTTGAATAAACGTGACTAGGACAAAAAACAGAGCAGCAAAAAGGCCAGAAAGCAACAACAACCTCAACTATAGCTGAGAAAATTATGCATTCAAAAACAGGATGTGATTTTTAAATACATTTAATAAATAACTTTATATGTTAAGTAGTTCCTCCAACTAAGGAGGATACAAAAAAAATTAAAAACTTTTTTTCCCTAATTAAGAAAAATAGATCTACTGGGTTGGACAGGTGGATCCAGCTCATATTTACATCTCTAAAGATAAGGAGCAAGGCTTCTCATGTAAGTCCTCTAAACAAATTAGAATGCAGGTTACATGGAAAAGTGAGAGATTAGAATATGAAGATTAGAAAAACACAGCTTTCATTCTCCCAGGGGAGAGATTATCAGTTTAGACACACAAAGATATAAAATAAGGCCTAACTCACTCAATACATTTATATGAGTGAAGAAAAAAGGGCTAATACCAAGATGCCAAAATCTGTCGATGATTCTGTGTTATTCAGGGAAAAAAAACAAAAAAAAAA
>NW_005056246.1:0-2818 GCF_000277835.1 Geospiza fortis
TAAAGGGCTTAATTCCCACTGTGCCCCAAAGGTCTCTTTACGACAGTCGCGCTGTACGGCAGTTTGACAACAGTGCTGCTTCACGGCACCTCTTTTACAACAGTTGCCCTTTACGACAGTTTTGCTACAGTAGCGCTCTGCTACACCTTTTACGACAGTTTCACGGCAGTCGGGCTTTACGACACCTTTTACGACAGTCGTGCTTTACGAGATATTTTACGACAGTTTTATGACAGGCGCACTTTACGACACCTTTCACGACAGTTTCGCGACAGTTGCTCCTTTCACGACGGGTTTGCGACAGTCGCGCTTACGACATCTTTCACGACAGTTTCGCGACAGTTGCTCCTTTCACGACGGGTTTGCGACAGTCGCGCTTACGACATCTTTCACGACAGTTTCGCGACAGCCGCGCTTTAGGAGCCTTTACTACAGTTTTACCACAGTTTTACAACAGTCGCGCTTCACGGCAGCTTTTACGGCAGTCGCGCTTTAACGGGAATTTTTATTGGGATTTTTAGGGGATTTTAATGCAGCTTTTGGGGGTTTTTTTAAATGCAATTTTTGTGGTTTTTGGGGATTTTTTTATTTTTAAAGGAATTTTTGGGGGTTTTTAAAGAATTTTTTTTACTTTTTCAGGAGTTTTTGAAGGATTTTTAAGGGATTTTTGGGGATTTTTTGGGGAATTTTTAGGGATTTTTAATGCAATTGTTTGGTTACTACAGTTTTACGACAGTTTTACAACAGTCGCGCTTCACGGCAGCTTTTACGGCAGTCGCGCTTTAACGGGAATTTTTATTGGGATTTTTAGGGGATTTTAATGCAGCTTTTGGGGGTTTTTTTAAATGCAATTTTTGTGGGTTTTGGCGATTTTTTTATTTTTAAAGGAATTTTTGGGGGTTTTTAAAGAATTTTTTTTACTTTTTCAGGAGTTTTTGAAGGATTTTTAAGGGATTTTTGGGGATTTTTTGGGGAATTTTTAGGGATTTTTAATGCAATTGTTTGGTTTCTTTAAGGAATTTTGGGGGGAATTTTTAGGGTTTTTAATGGGATTTTTGGGGTTTTTAAAGGATTTTTTGGGGGGGAATTTTTCCTGGAATTTTTTTTGGGATTTTTAAGTTGAATTTTTGGGAGAATTTTGTGGTTTTAATGATATTTTGGGGGGTTTTAAAGGCAATTTTTAAAGTTTTTTTGGGATTTTTTTTAATTTATTTTTTAAGGAATTTTTCTGGAGTTTTTACGGATTTTTTTTTTTTTATTTTTGAAGGATTTTTTAGAGGACTTTTTTCAGGGATTTTGGGGGGTTCTTTTAGGGATTTTTATTGGATTTTTTTGGTTTTTTAAGGAAATTTTAATGGAACTTTTAGGGATTTTTTGATAGAATTTTTGGGTTTTTTAAAATATTTTTGAGGTTTTAATGGAATTTTTGGGGTTTTTTTAAAGTCTTTTGAGGGCATTTTTAGTGGAATTTTTGGGGGATTTTTAAATGGAATTTTTGGCGGAATTTGGGTTTTTAATGAAATTTTCGGGGTTTTTTTAATGCAATTTTTGGTGGTTTTTGGCGAATTTTTTTGGCTTTTTTTACAACAGTCGCGCTTTACAGCACCTTTTATGACAGTCTCTCTTTACAGCCATTTTACGACAGTCGTGCTTTACAGCGCTTCCTTTTATGGAACTTTTACTGCACTTTACGGCACTTCTCTTTACAGCACTTTACGGTTTTTATTTTGTTTTTCATTTATTTTTAATTAATTTTATTTTTTTAATTTTAAGGGGGTTTTTTAAATTTATTTTTTGTTTTTAATTTTTCTATTTTTATAGCTTTTTTATTTTATTTGGTGCTGCCCAGACCAGCTCAAGCCGGTGATTGTGGTGGTGTTTGAGGGTTTGAGGGAAATAACCCAGCTTTGGGTTGGTGCTGAGCAGAGAGCAGCGAGGAGAAAGGGAGAAGGCTGTGCTGCAGGGCAGCTGGATCCAGGCAGAGCCAATTTAGGGACCAGCCTTGTCTAACAGCATTTCATTTTCCAGTTCTACTACATTACATTTCATTCTGCACTTCTGCTAGAACTGCATGTCACCAGGTTTCAAATATCCTCCTCAGTCCCAGCAGCCTGCTTGAAAGTGCTGTGTCTTTATCAGACCAGTGATGGTCCTTCTGAAATGTGAATCTCGCTGGCTGCATCCAAACCTCGTTCTTGAAGAGCATTCCTAATTAAAGCAGATTGGGCCTTTGGGGACGAAGGGGCTGCAAAGTATTTCCTAAAGCATTTTCTACTCCAATTTCATCGTGAGGAAATACACCTGAAGGATGATGCAGGGATTAGGGTTGAGCCAAGCTGGCACCAGTGCCAACTCGGGCTGGTTTGATAGTGTCAACGGAGTCCTATAGTCTGCCATCAGGAACTGAGGCTGGTGACTTTTATTTCCCAGAGAAGGGGTTAGAGTTTGGAATTGCCGGCCTTTGGTCTGCTGGCTCCTGAAAATCCGCGAAACGCAGGTGTTGTGGTTAGATCCCGTCTGCTCTGCATGGAGTTTTTGGTCTCTGGGAACCTCTCGTGTGGGGCAGGAGTTCATGCTGCAGCCTCTCCTGCTGGGCTTCCCTCCCTGGCACGCTATGCGACATTTCCGCCTCGGTATATCCCAGCACTCTTTGCGGCATTTGCCTCTGTATATCCCAGCATGCTTTGCGGCATTTTCGCCTCGGTATATCCCGGCACTCTTTGCGGCATTTTCGCCTCGGTATATCCCAGCACTCTTTGCGGCATTTGCCTCTGTATATCCCAGCATGCTTTGCGGCATTTTCGCCTCGGTATATCCC
>NW_005056246.1:2830-3917 GCF_000277835.1 Geospiza fortis
TGCCTCGGTATATCCCGGCACCCTTTGCGGCATTTTCGCCTCGGTATATCCCGGCACTCTTTGCGGCATTTTCGCCTCTGTATATCCCGACACGCTTTGCAGCAATGCCCCGGTATATCCCGACATTCTTTGCGGCCATTCCGCCACGGTATATCCCAGTCACCCCAAAATCCCTGCCAAAAAAATGCCCTCAAAATCCCCCAAAACCGGCCCTAAATCCTGACCTATCACCCCAAAATCTCTGCCCCTAAAATCCTCCCAAAATCCCCAAAATTAGCCTCAAATCTCTGCCCAAAACTGCCCCCAAAATCCCCAAAACCAGCCCCAAATATCGCCCAGTCACCCCACAATCCCTGCCAAAAAATGCCCCCAAAATCAGCCCCAAAACCAGCCCCAAAATTTCCCCAAATTTCCCCCAAAATGAGCCCCAAATCCCAGCCAATCATGCCAAAATCCCTGCACCCAAAATGAGCCCCAAAATCCCCCAAAGTAGCCCCCAAAATCCCCAAAATGAGCCCCAAATCCTGACCAATCACCCCAAAATCTGTCCCTAAAATCCCCCAAACCATCCCCAAAATCTCTGCCCCCAAAATCCCCCAAACGAGCCTCAAAGTGGCACAAATTGGAAACTGGAATTTTTATTTTGGGGAGGGGGGATTTGAGCTCCTCTCTCCCTCCCCTGATAAAACACTGGATGGCAAAAAAGAGGCGTGAAAACAACGAAAAAAGAAAAAAACGGGGAAAAAGACAAAAAATGAAAAAAAGGGGGAAAAAAGTCAAAAGAAAAAAAAAGAAAAAAAAAGCCCCAAAGGGGGCGGGGCTGGGGCTGCGTCCATTTGGATCCAGGTGTGGCAGCGGGGTCCAGGTGGCACCAGGCGTCCCCAGGGGGGGCACAGGTGTCCCCAGATGTCCCCAGGTGTCCCCAGGGGGGTGACAGCTGTCCCCAGCTGTCCTCAGAGGTGTCCCCAGGTGTCTCAGGGGTGTCCCCAGGTGTCACAGCACATTCCAGGCATCCCAGGTGATGTCAAAGGCGTCCCCAGGTGTCACAGGGATGTCCCAAGGGTGTCCCCAGGTGTGTCCCCAGGTG
>NW_005056247.1:0-3915 GCF_000277835.1 Geospiza fortis
GGCAGAATTTCAGCAAATGCTGGAACAGCTGAAGAAGCAACAAGAAGAAGCTCAGGTAAAAATGGAAATTGTACTTTCTGAACAACCTTGTTCCTAAGGCAAGGAAAAAAATCTTTTATGATTAAGAACACGAACAAATTGTGCAATGAATTTAAGAAAATAAAAGGTCTTGCATGTTTACCATGCAAGTTATAAAAGTGGAAATAGCCAATGAAAACCAGGAACTAACCAAATAGTAAAAAAAGCAAGCTATTGGTACAGAAAAGAATGTTACTTCGTTCACCAAAAGACTGTAAAAGTAAATTTTTTTCATAAGAGGGCTCTAGAAACCTGATTTAAGTAGTCATAAGTAATGGTTCTTTTATGTTACAGATCTTACAAATAGCATGAAAAAAGTCTACTGATGTTACTTCCAGTTTACATTTCAGTCAAAATTGCCAAGCTTGATGTACTTAATAATCCTCCCCAAATATTCATCAAGCAGAGAGAAGGATTGTAATCGGTGTTCTTCTAGGTTTCTATCCAGCAAGATAATTAAAATATCCCTAATTGACGCTGTAGTAAATTAGAAGTTTATGTATCCTTAGAACAGACAAGCAATATTCAAAACCAGATAAGCAATATTAATAACAAAGATATTCCGTCAGAATTCTTTTTAAGTAATCTTTGTTTCCTTTGAAAAGAGAAGAAAATTATTTAAAGTTTTATGAGAAAAGGCATTTTAATAGATACTTTTGTGAAAGCTTTTCTTATCTGAAAGTAAAATATATGCAGGAGTTCAGGTCTGTGAGTCAGCCATCTATTTAATTTCTGGGCTGATTTTCCACTGCTTTTCAAATGGCATTTAGTCATTTTCAACAGGACAGTGTTTATAAAATGCTAGCAAATTTGAAACTCTTATGAAACTCTATTTTTTGTAATACTTTACAGGTACTTTCACTGAGTTAGAATGACTCCATAAAGTGCTAACAAAAAGACAAACTCTCTGTCTTTTGCTTGAAAAGAAACCTTTATGCATGACTTGTGAAATCTCATTAGCATATCTTTATTTTAGTCAGTAAACTTTATCCTTTCCAAATTACTAAAGAAAGAGTAGAATCCTGCAAAAATCAAATTTAGAAAGGTTGAATGTCAGCAAAGTGCATATTGCTGGGTTTTTCTTAAATCTGGTGTTTTAATGCCTTAAAGGCACTAAATCACATTATACTAAAAGATATCAGCAGGCTCATCTAGATGTTTGTGTATCTGACAGTGGGGGGAAATGAAGCTGATCCAGACTTAGAAAGAATAGATTAAGAAACCGAGACTATAACAAGGCTGAATAAAGACCCTGAAAGTCAAATTTGTTTTTAATGAGCGACCACTGCATTCATTATAAGTAAAGCATTATTACGGTCAGGATCTCTTTTGTATGTGAAAACATTAGATGAAAGTAGGCAGTACAAGGTGGATCACTGAAGTATTGAATTAGTTGCTAAGGCAGAAATTAGTTTAGCACCCATCTCTTCACTCCTTTGACACCAAACTTATTCATCCACAAACTTAAGTCATCACAGTGGTCTTTGGATTGCTCCACTTGTTTGACCTTTACTTCTACTATTATGAGGTAGATGGGTGATGACTCAGCATCTGCTGCCTTTGTTTCTGTTAGAGTCTTTGAAGGATGATATACTGGAACCAGTATGACAAAATTTTGAGTATTGCTTTTTTTATTTTATAAACTCTTCAGAATCCTTTTAAGACTCCATTTAGCAGAAAAAGTCTGTATCAAGTCAACTTGTATAGCATGGGTTGTATATTGTGGCAAAGAAAGACATTAATGCATACTATGAGCTTTCAAACTATCCTTTCCTGCTGTAAAGAGATATGTCATCATTCCTGAAATACCTGGCATTGAATATAATATGTTTTGCTGGATAATTACTAGTCATCTTTGTTATATAACCCTAGTCTTTTGCCATTCATCACACTACCCTTTTTTGTAAGCTATGAGCAGCCTATCATCTCCCTAAAGATATTTCCACTACAGAATTTCATCGCAATCTCCCACAGTTCTTTTGAGGAACAGCACTGGACATACTCTCAATTCTTTTTTATTTTCATGACTAAAAGAACCTTTCTCTAATGAACAAAAACAAGTAGGCTGACCACTGTAGTTAAAGATATTGGTCCTGAATTTTGGGATTACTCTGCTCCAGTAAGTCATCTCACCCCTTTCCTTATTTTCTTCTCTCAGGCTGTAGCACCAACAGGAAATAAATGAATCTTTGCATATTTGTAATAAATACCTAGAGTGCAGATACAGTGGGACATGTGGAGGGGAAACATTAAGAGAGAGGAAGGACATGAAGATGTGTCCAGAGGTTGTGCCTGGTACCAGAAAAGGCAGAAGGAAAGTAAAGAGATTATTCTTGCTGTGAGGACTGTGAGGAAAGGCTGGATTCAACCGCTTTTAGGCTGCTAGCTGGATTTAATACATTAACTCACAGGATGACTGTTAGGCATTCGTTTTCTCTGTAAGAGTTCAGAAGGCATCAGCTGAATAAGACCATAATGTGGGGATTTTCTCAGGAGAAAATGGAAAAACAAGTCTGAAATACATGAAAACCATTATGTTAACAGTTTTCTGACTCCTTTTATTTCAGAGAAGTGTCTTGTGCAGCAATTCTTTAACAAATAGTGTAGCTATTGTTCTGACGAAGTTGGTGCTTCAAATAACTCATGCTGCAAAACAGTGAGGAGCTGTACAACTCAATAGTTTATCTTCAGCACAATTTGTTTGGGTATATTTACACACTCAAGAGTGTATGAAGAGCATTGTTATCACAGTGATAATAAAAACCAGTTGATAAAAGACTATAAAATTATTCTTTTATGGCCTACTAAGAATATCTTGCTTTGTAACCTGACAGACAACAGCAGCTGTAGCAGCGGCATCAGTTGCATCAAGAGATTTCAGTGGTGTAGGGGGATTAGGAGAACTCCTGGAAAGCTCTTCAGAAGCATCAAAGTTGAGCTCAAAGAGTGCTAAAGAAAGAAGAAACAGAAGGAAGAAAAGAAGACAGAAAGAAATGTCTGAAGCAGAGGACAAAGGAGATATTGATAAGTTCCCCAAGTCTGAGTCAGAAGACAGTATCAGAAGGAAAAGTTTCCGCTTCTCCACAGAAGGAAGTCAACTGACATATGAAAAAAGGCTCACTTCTCCTCACCAGGTACATCACTCTATTTTACTAAATCACATGTGTCCACTCTACTTTTATTTTCACTGATATTACAGCAACTTTACATATTGGAAGTTATGTAAATGGTAAGGGAAGGAAGTTGTAGTACCATTCACAGTGTAAGTTTGAGATGGTTTGACCCATTCTATTAGCAAAGGGTTAAAAACAACATACCAAGAATACTTATAAACTTAATTAACACGTTGGTGAAAATGTATTTCTGAGGATGTGTCTAGTAGACTGGAGAAAGAAAGATTAGTATTCATATATATGCATTAATGAACCATACATTTTCTGTTCTGGATCCATTTCAAAACTATACAAATATGTGGGCTTTTTAGCAGACTGCAACATCAAAATACTCTGCACAGGAAATCCCACATCACCATTAATTTCTATTATTTTCCTTAATTAGCTTCTTTAATGTGAAGATAATGAGAAAACTAGCACTTTAAGGACACAATAAGGACAAACTACACAGGGATCTTTGGGCCTGCATGTGTAGCAATTTAGTCATACTGATATTTTTCATTAGAAATTACGATGGAGAATAATTTACATCGTAGGAAAACAAGTAGTTTCTGAAGGACCTCTGGAAATCATTTAATACAAAATTCTATCTCTACTTCCATAAATCAAAGGGTCACTTCTGTCACCCAAAGATATGCCCTCTGTACTTGGCACTGGTGAGGCT
>NW_005056248.1:0-3912 GCF_000277835.1 Geospiza fortis
AACAAAAGATGAAACCTATCCTGTCAACCACCATTGTCCAAAAAGTTCATTGATCCAATCTTGGTTCTTTTCCACCTTTAAGTCCTTTATTTGTTCTCTCAGCTTCTGGATGCTTGTGTGGATAGATTCTGAGTGTAAAGAAAGGTTGAGGCAGAACATTCCTTCAAAGTCTTGGCAGCCATGTCCATGGGCAATCAGTAAAAAGTCTGTGTTGGCTCGGTTTTGCAGTGTTGTGTGCCTGGTAGTCTCAGTATCACTAAGCAGGTCACTGAGTGCAGTGGAGGTAACGTTTGCCTGCTTACTAAGCCAACATTCTATGTGAGAAAGCTCACCAATTTGGAGTGGTATAATTTTTATTAAACGGGGTTACATCTTTCCTATAGGTAGACTTAATAAGTTCAAGGCAGGTCAAGTGGTGGTTGGGAAGTTGATATTGAAATTGGACACAGTATTGAGCTTTAGAGGACCCCAAAAGCTCTAATTACTGGGGTTCCTCTGGTGCTCGAGGAAGGGTCTTGGTACACCCATCCCAGGTGTCTACCAGATTGGGTTTCTTATCTGTATATGTATATTCATTTGCTGCTAAAGGAATCCCTACCAGGCACATTGAGAGAGGGTTGTCCACGCTGCCCATGGACAGGCATAGATTGTCTTGCTGCAAAGTCTTGGCTAATGTGACCCAGATGTTCTGATTGGGCTGAGGGATGATCCACTTACAAGCTGATGGAAAGATGAGGAGCATCCAAAATCCTATCTGGAATAGTTGGGGATTCCCTGCTGCTGGAGACATGGCAGGATGCTTGGGGGTGATGAGTTGATCTGTGAGTTTGAAAAAATGGATTTTTAGACTTATATAACTTTACAGCCCCTCACATCTTCCCATCTTATCCCCTCTGTTTTTACTGAGTAGAAAAGGGGTGGGAAAACAAGAAGTGATAACAGTGCAACAAACTAAAGTGAGGTAGCAGTAAAACCAACTAAAGAGGGAAAACTGTGCAAAACAATGAGCGAATAAAATTCAACAGAGTCTTATGATCTTCTGGAGCAATGGAGAGTCATCTTCTTCTGTGACAAATGTCTGCATTTAGTCTTTTGCTTTCTTCTCCTCCACACTACCTGAGCTTGATCTCTTTGCTGTCTCTGAGGTTCCGGGAAAGTGCCTCTGGGTGCTGCATTTGGTGACTTGATGAACGGCTTGACATTCTTGCCAGGAATCCACCTTGGGCCAGATTCTGTGGGCATGCAAGCACAGCCTCTGCCCCAAGTTACTAATGAGAATGGACCCATTATTCTCTTGGATTCAGGGTCTTTGATCAGCACAGTGGGTTTCTCTGTGAGCTGAGCTCTGCTAGTGTTGGAGAAGTGCCTGACAATGGGGGGATTTGGCTCCGTGAATGAATTATTAAGAAATTTGATGACATAAAGGGCCTTACATAGTCTTTCTACATTTGGTAGTGTTTCAACTCTACCGTGCTGCTGATCAAGGACTCTCTTGAGGGTACGGTGATCTCTCTCTACAATAGATGGCCCTGTTGGGGAGTGGGGTATGCCAGTGGTGTGTTTCACCCCCCAATGATCTAGGAACTGTTTGAAATTTTTGGAGGTGTAAGCTGGACCATTATTTGTTTTGATGGCTTGGGGAATGCCTAGGGTGGGAAATGCTAGGAGAAAATGTTTGATAATGTCTTTGGCCTTTTTTCCTGAGTAGGCTGATGCGAATACAGCCCCAGAGAACATATCTATGGACACATGAATGTATTTTTGTCTCCCAAAGAGTGCTTAGTGTGTGACATTTGTTTGCCACAATTGTAAACTTTTGAGGCCTTGGGGGGTAACCCTGGCTCCCATGGAGGGCAAAGCAAACTCCTGGCAATTGGGGCAGGAGCCCACAATTGCTCTTGCCTTTCCCCTTGTGATTTTAAACAAATGGAGAAGGGCTGGTACATTTTGGTGAGAAAATTGATGGCTCAATTTGGCTTGATTAAAAATGTCTGGTAGGGTGGTCTGCCCTGCCATGGCTAAAATATCTGGTCTGTGGTTGCCTTCTGTAATTGGTCCTGGGAGGTCAGTGTGTGACCTCACATGGATAATGTGATATGGTTGCTCTCAGTGGGAGAGGAGGTATGTTAACTTCAAAAGCAAGCTGTATAAATCTGGATTTGGCACTTCCTTTAATAAGGAATGTTCTGTTCTTTCAGCTATTCTGGCAACATAGGCTGAATCAGTAACCAGATTCAAGGGTTGTTTGAACTTCTCAAAGGCTCTGACAACGGCTGATAATTCTTCAATTTGTGGGAATCACTGAACAATTTGAACATCAGACTCCCACTCCTGAGCATCAGGATTTTTCCAAGTCATAACTGACTTGTGGGATTTTCCCATCAGTAAAAACAGTCAGTGCCTTTAAAGGAGTTGGACTTTTAAATTATTTTGGGACCAAATTAAAACACTCATTAAATAGTTTATGTTTCTGTAGGTGGATAGAGATTTGACCTGGGTAGCTGTCAAAAGCAAACTGGAGGTGCTCATTGGTCTGGAGCAAAGCTTCCAGATCACCTGATGTCAATGGAAGGTAAATGCATATGAACTCACACCCCGCTAGGGTTTTGAGGTGTGATGTAGCTTTTATAATGAGCTGAGCCATCAGCTCTTGGGGTGTAGCGATAGTCTTATGTGGTTGGTGGGATCGGAACACCCACTCTGTGATTAAAAGCTGATCCTTCAGAGTGGGGTCCCACAGGAAAATGAGCCCGTGGAACTTGGGTGACTTACCTAAGATGACAAATTGGAAAGGCAGAGTAGGATCAGCGCGATGGGCTTGTCTCATGGACAGTACCTCTGATACTTTTTCAATCGCAACCTGGGCTTCCGGTGTGATTGTTCGTGGTGTATCTAGGTCATCAGAGCCTCTCAGGAGGTTGAAAAGGGGTGTAAGGTCCTCGGTCGTGATCCCTAGCAGTGAACGAACACATTTATGCTCCCACAGAGCTAATGAAGGTCCCTCAGGGTTCTTGGGTTGTCCTTGATGGTGAGCTGCTGGGGGTACAATGGTCCTTTCACCAGTTTGGAGTCAAAGGTAGGTCCACGGGCAGGTGTGCTGAATCTTCTCCATAGCAATTTCAAATCCTGCTCCTTCAATGGCTTGAATTGCCTTTTTGAGAACAATCTCTAAATAACAGTCAGTCTCAGTGCATATTAAAATATCTCATTAATACTCTGATGAATGTCAGCAAAGCTTTGTTGTGGGGTGGTACCATCAGGTGTTTGGAATAAGGCATTCTGGGCAGCATTTTTAATGTCCTCTAAAACAGCTGGGTATAGATTTAGGGCTTGCTGCTGTGGATTTTCAAATTGTCCTTCCCCGCTCAGGTGCTCTACTGTAAAATAAGCTCGCTTATCCTCAGTTTTGTAATTTTTTACTAATGCTTTTAGTTGTTTTTTCCAAATTGATTCCCACAGAAGAAGCTCTGTAGGTGAAAGGAGGAGGGACATGACATGCCGGAGATCATGGGGGACAAGCACGTGAGCTGAGAAAGTTAATTGTAACAGATTTTTAAAATATGGATATTTTTATGCATAGTCTTTAGATGCCTTGCATAATTCTTTGAGTTCACTGTATGGAATAGATTCCCATTTAGGGACTCTCCTTCTTTTGTATATAACTGGGGCTGTGAGGACTTATAATTTTTGAGCAAAATCCCAATTAGAATCAGAAACTGCTTCCCTTTGAACTTTTGGCCAGTGATCCTGAAATTCACTGTCTGAACTGAGGAATCACTGTTTTCCTCTGGAAAGGAGGCAGATGTGCTAGCCTGAGCACCAGATCCCCAGCTGAGGAACACTCGGTGCTTGGAGCTTTTCATGCTTAAACGTGATTGGTTTTGATTAGTTTCCCTCCTCGTGAGGGCTAGG
>NW_005056249.1:0-221 GCF_000277835.1 Geospiza fortis
CCTTATCTATCTATAGCAATCAGACTCTCAGAAGTAATTTGGACAACTTATGAATTAGACAACAATGAGATGTGGCCTGAATTTGGCAGTTTAGATAAGGAATTAATATCAAATTTGATGTCTCGCATATGCCAAGACCAATATTTCAGAGAATTAGAGTATGCTAGGCTTTTTATGCTTTTATCACGTAAGGAAAAACTGCTAGGACCTAAGAAAGAACA
>NW_005056249.1:376-2571 GCF_000277835.1 Geospiza fortis
TGCCACCGCAGTCAGGGGCAAGAGTGCGGCTTTAGCGATACCCCCGCCTATAAAAGAGGAGGGGGAACGAAAGAGGGATTTTTATGGGCCACTGCCCCCCTCTCGGGAGATGGCGGTGCTAGCGAAAGCGAATCCACCGGCTTCGCTCTGGCTGCCTCTTTCCCCTTCCCCTCCTTCCCCGCGTCCCGCGGTGCCTCTCAGGTTGCGGGGGAGGCGGAAGGGCAACTCCTGCGCCCAGAAATGGTGCCAGCGGAAGCGGACGTGCATGCGTTCTTCTGACCGTTCTACCCTTTTCCCTTTCCCCCATCTCCTCCAATTCTTCCCGAGTCGGGAGGAGCTAGGCGGGGGGGACAGCCAGCCTATGCAGCCAACGGCACTGCCTCTAGAGCTGAAGCCGGAGGGCAGAGCCTCCGATCGAGAGAGCGGAGAGGGGACCTACCACCAAGGGGATGACACCTCTGCCACTCTCAGAGGCAACAATGTGTGCTCGAGTTTGTATGACAACACCGTTCTCCTGGGAACAGGCTCAGGAGATGAAGTCTCGCCTGGCCGAGTCAGACCAGCTGAGGCTGACTGGTTTTCATGGCGTAGCAGGTCCTGTCCAGCGGAAACGGACAGTAGTATTAATTCAGGTAGCTCCTCTGGAGAGGAGGATGGGGGAACAGCTGTTTTGATCAGATGGACGAGGAGAAGAATAGCACGAAGGGCCATAAGAGAGCGAAGCCCTATAGCCAGTCGTACCAGATCTAAAAGAGAAGAACCAGTTTTACAAGCCCCTTTGAGACAGGCAGTCGGTAACCAGGAGCCTATATATATAAAAGTCCTGTACTTTCTTGTAGAGTTGATCAGTGGAAGACCCCTGTTGGAAAATATAAAGAAAATCCAGACAGAGTAGCCAATTTGGTTGCAAGGGCTGTTAAGACACAGAACCCTGACTGAAGTGATTTGAAATCTATGATGGACACATTCCTTGATCAAACTGAGAGATGGTTAATAAAGCTATTATAGCTTCTGTAGAGGCACAAATTGCAGGTTGATCTGAATAATGATTTTAAAGGGTTAAGATTTTAGCTGAGGGTTAGAACCAATTCATATTGAAGTTAGGTACACCAACAATAGGCTAATGATTATTAGATGCTTAAACTAAAGCTAATTGTTATATTATGAACTCATTTGTAGAAGGAAGAGGAGCAAGTGAACCATTATAGGAACATATTAAAACCAGTAGAACAATGCCCAGCACCTGCACTCTATGTCAATCCATCATGAAGCAGGGGGCCTTGGATCGTGCCAGACGGTCACACACACCTGACGAAGACTTTCCTGACTTCATCCCTGTGACCACTGACCCAATTTGAGACCACCGACCCAATTCAAGAGAAGAATTGCTCACACGTAAAAGACTAATAACCTCATTTTAATACAAAGCAGGGATGGGAGGTGCTGGGATTGTGCATATGTATTATTTTGGGAAATAAATAGAAGGCAAAAATCCTTGTGCAGTGCAGTCACGCATTTCGGGAATGACCCCTTGTCCTGGGTTGACTATATGATGCTTTTATCCCCAAATCGTCTCATTGGTTTATGCTGAATAATAATAAGTTTTGCACCTTTAAGACTTGTTGCAGAGAGTGAAAGGGGGGAGAGAAGAATCGCACAGTTCTTTTTTTTTTTTCTTCGCTCAGACATTGCACGTACTCCCCCGCATTCCTCCTCCAGGACTGTGTTGTCTGCGGACAGACAGACGGCAGGACAGAGAGCTCTCCTTTTGCTTTTGGTTAGTTTTAGCTGGCTGAGGCAAAGAAGAGTCCCTGGACTGTGGTTTTTCTTTTCCTTTCCTTTGGACCTCTTGGAACCTGCTCTGGACTGAACCCCCAGGGAAGCACCGGCAGCTCACACCTGTGGCCACCGGGCCAGGCCGGGCCTGGCCTGTGAGAATTCCAGCACCAGAAGGACTGATAAGAGACTGAGTGAGCTGGGCTGCAACCCGGGGGGTTTTCTCAATTGGTCATCTCTTTTAGAGCGGCAAGGGGTTTTATTGTTTTAATATTGTTAGGTTCTATTGTTTAATAAACAGCTTTTTTCCACTTTTCTTCAAGGAGGTATTTTCTCCCGGACTGGTTGTGGGGGGGAGGGGCCGATTGAATTTATCCTCCTACTAGAGCCCCTCTGGGGACTCTCTCTCTCTCTCTCTC
>NW_005056249.1:3072-3905 GCF_000277835.1 Geospiza fortis
CTTTTTTTTTTTTTTGCCGTAGAGGGCTCAGTTTGCTAGCAATTTGGAGCTAGCAGTCGTAAGGGCAAATCCTGGTCTAAAGTAGTTGTGCTATTGTGAATGTGTCCGGACTGTGAGAATGATTGTGAGAGCGTTTGTTGAGAAGTCCTGTTAACACGACGCAAGTGGGAGTTTGGACCCGAGATTCCATTTTTGGGCGACTGAAACAGCCGGGGAAAAACAAAGCGAGTGGGGTGCATGATCCTTAATAAAATCCCCTCCCTGCTGTGACCGTGTGTGTGTGTGTTTTGGTTATGGGGGACGGAATTTACTGTAACACCTGGTGTTCACGTTAAAAGGGTTCGGATTGTGAGAAATTATAGGGGCGGCGCTTTGCTGTTCAGGTGTTTATGTTTGTGGAATTTAAAATATAGAAGTTGAGTGCTTTAGTGTAGTGTGTTTGTATATTGTTAGACTGCATGAAGTGTTTCCCGCGGGAATAAGATTGTGATGTTGTAATCGTGTTTGGAGCTGTGGTGTTTTTTGAGGCAACACTGCCATCTTGTGTCAAAAGTTTTAAGTGTAGCACACGTTGAGTGTAAAGTAGTAAAACTGGTGTTTGTTTGAAGCCTTTGATAAGAGTTTACTTGTGGTTTTAGGTACGGGGATTGTGTTTTAGATGCTGATTGTTAGAATCATAATAGGGATAGTTTTGGTCTGAGAATCCAATCTGGCCAGATGGATAGGAGGAACTCCTTTGCTTCAGTGGTTTGGGCTCGACTCGTGGGAGTTTGTGAATTCAGTAAACTGGTGGATAGACGGGGAAGGAGAGAGTATATTTAGAAGGTTTATAT
>NW_005056250.1:0-3904 GCF_000277835.1 Geospiza fortis
CAAGGGCACATTGAGTTTTCTTCCCTGCTTTGGTCCTGGGGTGAGAAGATGGAGTTTTTAAGCACAGTGTGGCTGGGCTTTCTCCTTGGCAAGACATCCTCATGAGCCAGATCTCTGGCTCAGTGGTGAGGGAGGAAACTGGCTTGCATTGCAGGGCTCCAGCAAGGCAAATCCCAGCAGATCTGCACCAGGAAGGTGCCAGCCCTTAGGTGCCCATCCATCAAAGATAGAAGGATGTAAAGGTGAGCAAAAGTCATTTTCTTCCATCTTCACCTTTCCCCTTCTATGAAGCCAAGCACAGTGTCTAATCAAAGTGTTACCCTTTCATGTATGACTAATCAGACAGAAAAGTCACTAAAACTGTATGTCCCATAATTACATTACAAAAAATGCAATAAAGTAATAGCATCTTTACATTACCATGGTTGAAGTGGATTTTTAACTAGCTTTGTCACTGGCATGTTAAAAATAAAATAAAAAAGCATGGGCATTAATTTAAAAAAGAAATGATATTACAGTAACTCTGTGTATAGTGAGAGTTTCAATTTTAATTTTAGTTCATTATCTTTTTCCTTATTAAGAAAGCTAAATCTGTTTTGTGTTTTCATTATTTCATTAGCTCAAGAAACCTCATCAGTAACTGTGAAAGCTGCCAGGGTAAATAGCACAATTTTCATATGTGAGATGGAATAATTTGCTTAACCACCTATTCAGCAGAGGCTGGAGCTAACAATTAGAGAAAGCAGCGTGATTCAAAAATAAGTTACAATTGATTGTGTTTCAGTGGAAATGAGGTTTGGAATGTGCTAATTTGATTTGATGTACACATCTGAGCCATAGTAAGTTGACATGAGACTTGGGACACCTCATGAAAGAAGACTCTTCTTAGGAAATGTACAAAAAATTGTTTAATATAATATTTAAAACACAATTAAAGCAACATGCTAATGACACTCTCACTTCTCAGAATTGACTAGTGAAATCTTCTTCCAGCATTTACACCCAGATGGAAAATTTATGAAACATCACGTGCTCTGGAAGTAATTCTGGAAGTAATTCACTAATTCACTTTGGAGTGAATGTTTTAGAACATTCATAATTTCAGTGCTTTTTTGGCCAAGCTGTCCCATTCCAACAAATATAAGGACTAAATAAGGGCTAAAGCCAAGAAGGTTAAAGTAATCTCTGTTCATACAGAAGTGTAAACTAGAATCAGTTCATTTTTACACAGGTAATTTTTACTCTTCAAAGGCCTCTGGAGGCAGGAAAGGAAGTTTCAAGAGGCCAGTTGGTCAATTCTTCTGAATTTTCTAAAGCCCTGTAAAAGGCAAACATTTCTATGTGGAAGTGCAGAACAACAGGACGTGGTGAGCCTGCCCTATCTTCTCATCACATCCAGAAAGGTCTGGGCTGTTCCCAGGTGTGCAGAGGATTTGGGGGATGCTGTGGCCACTTTTCAGCTGTCTACTGGGAGCACATGTGTGTTAAACCCTTCTCCCTCCCTTGTGAGCCCCTGGCATGTGTGAAGCTTCATGGGCTCCCTTGAAAAGGTTTCTGACCTTCCTGACAACCCTTTCCCTGTCCCCATCCCTCACTGTTCTCTCCACCTCAATTTTCTTTATGCAACTGTTCTTCCCAAATCAGAAGAGCAGCACTGTTTAGGTTAAACTGTGATGTTCAAGGTGATACTTGATGGTCTGTTTGAAAGAAAACTTGGACTGAGGAGGCTCTGTGCTGGGTCTATGGTCAAAGCAGGCAGATCATCCCACTGGCTGTATGGGTGTCTCCATGAGTCTAAGGAAAAGAGGTTTTAATTTCCTCTTTCACCCTACCTGTTCTGGTTTGGCTTCCCCTGGAAGACATGATGTCATGTGAGAGCATGTGTGTCAGATGTTGCTATTTTATGATGATAAATGTCTATAAGGAGCTCCATTTTGAGTGAGAATGCAATTAGAGCTCTCAAACCTGCCTAGATAGGATTGCACACTGTCCTACAAAGACACATGAACTGCTAATCTGTAGGCAATGAATCCTCTGTGCACCAACCCTTCTTTCCATGCAGAGGCTACTGAGACAAAAACAAGGAGGTGTTTGGTGCTAGTAGCTATATGTGCACTGTAGAAACCCATCTGCTAACCAGAGGACCACCCACAGATCATTGTTTTGGACACTTCAACTGCAATTTTCTTTTATAGATGTCCTGCAGTACAGACTCCACCAGGATTCTGGTCTCTGGCACATACATATGTATTGAGCACACTGACAGAAACCTAATGACTTACATGGCTCAGGCATTAAGAATATATTTCAGAGGTTTTTAAAGGAGAAACCCTGAATTGTTTATGGAAAGCTCCTTGGATCTCCTTTTCCAGGAATGCATTATTTATTGTGCTGGTACCACAAAGGCATAGGGATATACCCTGAGGAGGAGAGGCAAAGCTCCCTGTCATGTTTACTGTTGTAACAAAGCACCAGGGCCTGGTTCTGATCTTACTCATGTCAGTGTAAATCATGAGCACTGTGGCCTGTGGATACATGTTCTCTTCTTGCTCAAGTGGTGCCAGCACAGAAATTGGCTCTTTGCTGCTTTCTTGCTGCAGGTTCCCTCTTTGCCAGCCCCAGCACAGGGCGCCAGGGCCCTTCTCCTAGAAATGACTTGGCTGGGTGCTGTGGGCTGTGCCTTCCTTCTGCAGCCCCTCAGTGCCTGTTTCCCCAGGAGGTGCACAGAGAAGGAGGCTGGGAACATCTACCTGTGAATTCAATCATTTTGCCAAGCCAGGTGTGGAGGTTCACTGTAAAGAGCAAACCTGGGGCTCAAGCCACTGAAACTGCTTTGAAAATCCATCTGCACCCTGCAATAGTCATAGGATAAGGATGCATTTGGGGCAGGAAATAGTAATAGGATAAGGATGCATTGTGCCCATCAGTGAATGATCCCATTGATGGTCCCATCTATATCTCCAGCTAGCTTTGCCCTCTGCTCCCTCTTTGCTGCCTTGTAGACCCTGGCTTTGCTTGTTGCAGTCTGGACCTTCCTCCAAAAGATGCAGGAGGAGTGACATTTTGACAGCAACACAGTCTGGCTGGGTGGATTCATCTCCTGGGAAAGGCAGCTTGGCCTCAGGAAGGGCAGGCAGTTGCAGCAGGCCTGGCTTGAAGGAGGTGAATCTTCTCTAGTCCATCCTGGATTTGCTGGGTAACCTGGGGAATGTCTCAAACTGGGCTGTGAAAACTTTGTCTTGGGGTGGTCTATGATTATGGATCTCCACTGCAAGCATGGCTGTGTTTTAACACAATTTTATTATTGTTTACTCTTTCTAAAGTTTCTATGCAAGGAATTTGAATGGTGCCTTAGTTCAGTGTGGAGCATTTGTGGTCTGGAAGGGAAGTGAGAATGCAGAGTAATAGAAATGTCCACTGGTAAATACATGAGAGAAGAAGGACAAATCTGTCCTTTTCTCCCTGAAACAAGCAGGGCTGTTTCCTACTGGTGTTATGCCCATTAAAACCAGTGGGCATTTAATCCCTACTGGCAAGGGGTTCTTTGGGAGAGAGATGGTTGCTTTAGTCATAATCTCACTAATATTACTGGTCTTCAAAATGTTGTATTGCAGAGCTCCTAAATTGCACAGAGGCATTGGATGGAAATAGAGGGAGAAACGGTGTCAAGCCTTGTGACAGGTGTGTCCCCAAAAGAGCTGAGTGCAATGATGGGGAGAAGGGGCCAAATGAAGCTGCTGCCTGGGACAGGAATTTTAGCAGCATGGTACCCCACTCTGTGGCTTCTCTCCTTGCACCTGGTTTGCTCATGTGGATGGGGAAGAGGCCAGAACCAAAGGAAAGATTTTCTTGCTTGGAGTGCAGGAAGGATTTTCCTGCTTGGTGTGCCTGGGGCAGGAATGGT
>NW_005056251.1:0-3904 GCF_000277835.1 Geospiza fortis
AAGGTCCCTTCCAACCCAAACCAGTCAAAGATTCTATGTTCTTAGGGATCTCTCTGCTACTAGACAGTATTTTCATCATAAAAAGTTCCCTGTTGTTACCTTGGCCTTGCCATGATCAGATATATTTGGTGTCTCTCTTTTGTTCAAAAGCAGAGGTTGAGACTGATACTGGAGATAATAAAACAAAAAAAGATTGTGTGGCACAATGAGGTATGTAAACTCACAAAGATTTTTTTTTGTGAACTAACCACAGCACTGGGACTTCACAGACCTAATCAGTATTCAGCATATCACCTAAGCTTTTTGTCTTTGTGTCTAATCACAAGCACATGTGAAATAAATTTGTTACTCTGATTTTTACTCTCCAGGGTGTTGATCTTGTGTTGAGTGGAGTCAGTGCTGATCTCCACTCGACACAGGGTCACAGCCCACATGTTTGTCCTCTGTGTCAGCAGCAGCCAAACTGCTTCTCCCTGCAGATAATTAAAAGCCATTATTCTAACCAAACAATCAGACTTCATGTGATGAACAAAGTCCTTGCTTTGATCACATTATTTTCTCAAAAACTGTAAAAATGCAATTTCAGTACCTACCTCTAGCAAAGAACATTTGGTTTGCTGGTGGGTAACCACTTTCTATAGCACTGTTTAAATATGAGTGTCTGGAAAAGGGAATAAAACACTGGACACAGGGGCAAATACTAGCTGGGGCAAGATACCAGCTCCCACTCAAAGCTAAATTCAACTCCAGAGTTGCACACAAGTTCCCTGCATCCTTCACTGATGCTGGCAACATACAATTGTCCCTCAAAAGGAGTTTCAGGATGAGGCTTCCATTTGCAAAACTTCCCCTGTTTTTGCAGCAAGTGGAAAGAAAAGCAAGAAAAATAAACAAGTGAAACTCCCACTGTACTGAAATTGCATAGTTACACATTGTCCTTTCCATGCTGATGAGCATCTCTTATGAACTAAATCAATATCATCAAATCTCTTTGTCTTGTTTCCTGAAAGGAATGTATTTATTGTCCAGCATCCCCAGTTCTCTGGGGCTGGGAGCCCAGCTGGGAGCCATGCTCCTGCACAGAGACAGGAGGAATCTGTGCAGGATTTCCCCACAGGATTGCTTTTGTTCCTGCACCTGGAACATCACTTCTAGCAAGAGAAAATGGGATATACATTGGGTAGTTATAGTTCTCACTACTCCTGCCCTCCTTTTGGCCCTTTTCTTGCAGTACCATAGGAGTACATGAAGTGGAAGTAGCTCTGTTTGTTTAAAAATCCTAAGGAAGATTTCCTGCAGGAACAGAAATCAGTAGTAATGAAGCATAGGTGAGAAGTACACCAGGACCAGAGGACATGCTGCATTGGAAGGGCAGCTGGAACCATGAATTAAGCTTAACTCAAAAAATTTTTAAAGCATACAGGCTTAAAAACAATAATATTTGAAAAAAAAATATATAAAACACAGTTTTGCTTTGTCCTGGGAAGACATAGAAATGCAGCACAGACGAATGCATGGACCCACAGTACCTTTCTGAAGTCAGGCAGGAGTTTCATTGCCTCCTTGGAATGCAGTGCCTGGCATTGCACCAGCAGAGCCTACCTGGGCTTTGATGCCAGGAGGGCAGCAATGAGCTGCACCTTGAAACCTGCACTTCTCTTTTTCCTCTTCTTCTTCTGTCACAAAGCAAGGCCAGGAGAAGCAAAAACCCATTTGCTTGTCTTTGTCTCCTGCAGAGAGCTTCCTCTCCCAAATGCAGCTCCTGTCTTGATGAGACAGATAAGACAGAGCTTCTTGATAAGACAGATTCAGCAAGCCTGGAGTGTTAGCAATCAATATTTTTTCCTAGGATCTTCCACCTATTTTTTTTTATTTTATGTTTTGTCCCAAGCATACATGGTCTGTTCAGGTCCCCACTAGTTCTCTTTTGGTACAGGATATTTCTTTCTCTGGTGAATTTGTTGATGGGGAATTTAATGGGTGTCGGTGAAGCCACAGAAATTTTCTTCCTTCTTGTGCAGATCCAGCTGTAAGGGATCAAGACTCAAACCCCTTATGAGTTTTTAGAGCTTCCCTGACAGCAGCAGAGGGCAGGAACAGCCTGAGACTCTGTGATAATGTTTCAGAGCACTCAAAGACTGTAATGAGCTACTGAATTCTTGCCTCACTTTGACCATATCTTGTTATGCAGCAATTTCTGTAATAATGTCTCTAAATGTCAGCTCTCACATCTAAATTAGAGAGTGGTATTCCACATTATCTTCATGTTCTTGAAAGAAATGGTTTCGTTTTTCCTCTGGAATCAAGGCACTGGTGGTCACACTGTTTGTGTGCACCCTGGTAACATCTCAGCTCATTTCCAGCCAAGTCCAGAAAGAGTTTAAAGAATCATTTTATAAAGGTGACAGTAAAAGAGAGGAGAGACTGTACAAACACCTGAACTTGAGAGAGCTGCTCTTTGAGTGTGCCTGCCTTAAATCATAGAGAATTCCTAGAGACAAATGTTCGTGTCTGTTTGTGCAGCTCCCCTTTTCCTCCCCTCTGTATGTCACTTGGAATGTTTAGGGGAGAGAAAAACCTTGAAACCACAAGTCCATGAGCAACTGGGCTTCAGCAACTGGGCTTTAGTAATTTCCCTGCTCACAAATCTGCTTGATTTATTCCCTAGAAAATAAAAGGAAAACCAAACCAGGAGTACAGACCACAGCCTGGCAAGGAGGGAGGGAAAAGGGCAGCTGTGACATGCACGTGGCACAGTGGCATATCAACCTTCCCCTGCAAAGACACAGAAGGGATTGAGAGTCCAGGTTTTCCTTTCATTCTTGAGGGACAGATGCTTCACCTCCCCTTCTCCAGACCCAGTATTGTCTGTGGGCAGTTTTTAAAAAGACTGTGAGAATGTCATCAATCTAATCTCCCTGCTAGCCTTTGCCTTCATGTCTGCCTTCAGAAATGGTACTTGATTCAGTTATGGAGTGAGACAAGCTGCAGTGTGCTGCCCCATCCTTCTGACAGTCCTGCTAAATCCTCTAGATTTAGTTACCTCAGTAATTTAATACCTAGAAGGATATATGTTATTGAACTAAACTTAAAAGCAAAGTTGCCCAAACTCTGGAGTATCAAGATTGGTTCTGGAGACATGAGGTTTTTATTAAGTACATCAAACTACCTGTTTTTAGGTTATCTGAGGAACAGATGAAACTGATTTTCCTAGTGGCACCTCAACCATTAGATACACATGCATGCAAAAACAGACCACTTTTGTTCATAGTTGCAAATAATTTGCATTTCCCCTTGTTCCTGCAGGTGTCATGGCAAGGCAGAAGGTATGAGAGAACCTCTCATGTGTCCCTGGAGTGCTGCCAGCTTCTGAGACTCCAGGTTCTGCATCAGTGAAATGCCACCATGGACAACTTCTGCCCCATGAAGACCCACAGCTTCTCCTCATGCAGCCTCTCACTCCCCTCCCAGGACCTAAAGAGCCTCCCCAGAGACTTTGGACCCCCCAGCCTGTGCACTGGGCACCTGTGGGGGCACGGGATGGCTCTTGCATAGTGGTGGTGAAAGGGTCAGATCTAACATCCACTGTCATGGAAGTCAAGGCTTTCAGCCTGCTCTTAGGCCAAACTCCTCTTGAAATGACAGCTGAGTGTGGCCCAAGAACAGACTGCAGTGTTTAGCCCTTGAAGAAGTGTTAAAAACAGCAGTGCCTCAACTAAATTAAGGGTATAAATTAAGCAATGGCTGTACCATCACAGGTGGAGGTGTGTTAAGTCCCTCTTCTCCTTGCCCACTGATGACTTATATTGGACCAGGTCCAAGACCCAGATTAGACAAATGTATTTTTACTCTCAATCACTTAAAGCAAGGGAAATGGGTTACAGGGGGAAAAAGCAAGTAAAAG
>NW_005056252.1:0-3898 GCF_000277835.1 Geospiza fortis
TTCTTTCACTGCACTGTCTCTTAAGATTTATTTGTGCTGCCTTTTTTGTTCTAAGTGTGGGTATTTCAGAACAGAATAAGTAGTCAGTAAGTAGAAATATCTTTTTTGTATTAGCTAGGGCAGGACTAGCACTTTCCTGTCCAGAATCTTGCAGAGCTGCAAGGGGAGCAGGGTCAGGGGGTTTCAGGGCCATCTGCCCAGCAGCAAGTGGACAACCTTGACTGTCTCCTCCATCACCCCAAACAAGTTCATTGTTCACAGCATTCCTGGTATCACCTCAGGAAGAATGTAGGATTGAAAATTTGGGCAGATCAGTGTTGAAGATAATACACATTCCTCTGCAAAGGCAAAAATGTATGTGAAACACAATTATAAATAAATCTGGAAATTGATTACCACAGAAATAAATGAAAAGAAAATAGCAAGTTGGTTCATTTGTTCATTAGGCTTTGTCAGATCATTTTCAGTAAGAAAGTTGAGGAAGATCTCCAAGAAGCTTTAAGAAGATGATTTCAAATTTTAGACAATGTAGAGAGTTAGAAGATCAAGGCTGTTATTTGAACTGCATTTACAGTGACTATATTTGTGATATGGAAAACCTTTCAGTCTTACACATGTGTCTGGAATCCCACCATCAATGTTCAAGATGAAAAATCCTTGAAATTCATATGTGTCAGAAAGATTAGATTTTTAGTTCTGACTGCTTCCTCACATCATTCTTTCTGTCAATATTTGTCTCTACATTAGGTGCTGTAGCTCCTGTTGCCTTCAAATGTGAAGGATTATCAGATTGGATGTCCAGTGATTCTGTGCTGCACTACAAAAGTTCATGTACAAAATCTTAACACAACATAATTCTGATTAGCAAAGTTACATTTCCTTATTATCTAATCCTTCAAACTAAATAGCTTCAGCTAAAACCTCTTCTTTAATACCAGGCAACAGGATGGTCTGAGCATAAATGAAATTAGAAAGTTGCCTACTGCACCAGTGTAAATTTGCCTACTATTCATCATGGATCAAGTGCTCCGAAATATCATCCCTGAGAATGAATGAGCTGAAGTCACTGAGCCAAATTCATTCTGGGTACAGTGGCACATTAGGCTCTTCTCATTCCTAATGTAGCTGTGAATTTGGCCCAAACCAAAATCCCTATAAATCAGGAGGAACAGAAAGGACAGATGCTGTATTTTGAGAGATGCTCTCCTCTGGAAACTGTAGCTCCCTCTCTTGCCTTTTCATCCCAAGGAAGCAGATGGTTCCTCACTCACCCAGCTCTGATGAAAGCACAACGGGTAAAAATAAAAGCAGAGGGCTGGATTCCTTCCTTGGCTGAGCTGTGTGTGGTGCCACGAACCCTGGTGGGAATGCAGAAATGGGAATGAGTGTGAAGCACAACCCAGAGATCTACAGGAGAATTTGTGTAACTTTTACTGCTGGAAGAGTGAGGGAATGTGCTCGTGCCCAAAAAGAGATGAATGCACCCCACTCTTACATCTGCTGGCCCTGGGAGATTGCTGGCCAGGGTGAACAATCCTCAGGAAGCTGTGATGCTCCAAGTGCTGTTCTTACTCCTCCTCATGAGTAAGCAGGAAGCTCACTAGCTCAGATTTTAATTAACAAGGGATTTAATTACCTTTTTTGGCTCTTTGATTTAAAAATATTCTGGTATCTGTGTATATCCAGTTTGTAGAACAATATGGGGGGAAAGTCTGCTTAGTCAAAAACCAAGCAGCAAAGATCTTCCTCATGTCCTTAATTTCTGAAAAGAAAGATGAAAAGCATGTGGTAACTGATAGTTCAATGCCAACTAATACTGAATTGACCCATTTTATTTTTGTAGAATTTGGAAATAAAGACCTATGGAAGCTTTCCCAAATGCTTTCTGTAAGGAAATAATTTTCTTTTTAACTTGGGCTGTTTTTGCTACTTCAGTGAGAGGGGAAGTAAACATAAACATCATCATAATAGTAGTAACAGTAATAATAATAATAACAATAATTATGCTAAATGATTCAAGTAAACTTCTGCTCAGTCCATTTGTGTTTTCCTGTTCTTCTCCAAAGCCAAACGAATGGATTTCTTCAGATCAAAGGGGGGCACATTATTCCTCTCCTCCTATGTCACATCCTGTGTGTAATCAGCTGTGACAATTCAAGGTAAGGCATCCATTAGGACAAGGCAGGAGCAGAGATATGTTGATGAAAGAGGGAACATACATCCAGCTTTGGGCATGGCTGTTTGGTATCTGGGAATGACAGGAAGGTTATTCTGAAGCTTCAGAGCTGAATTTGGAGATCTTGTGCTGTAATTTAGATTGTCTTTCAAAACCTTCTGTTTGTGAGTATGCTAATTGCCACAGCCTAGCACTCAGACACTCATGGATGTGTGACTCAAAGCCTTTTAATTATGCCATCTGCCATTAGTCCTGCTCTGAGTGCTCTTGGTCACATGCAGGTGATGGCAGTGGGATGGGGCTCAAAGCTGATGAGGAGAAGTGATTTGAGCCTGTGCATCATGCTTCTGTTGATCCAAAAAGGACCTGATTTGTTCTGAGCTGCTGGTGACAATGTGTGATATAGTGCCTTGCTTTCATCCTGTTATTAGTTGGTAGCAGTGAGCAAAATGTTAAATCAATAGGTTATTGCTTCCAGCAGGATAAAGGTTTTTGTATGGCTTTTGTAAGTTGTTAATATATGGAGCCTTGCATTTGGAGTGAAGCATGGAGCCTTTGTTTGGAAGATTAGGGATCAAGACAAAACCCATCAATCTGTGGGAATGAGCAGTTTCTAGGAAGAGAAGCTAAATTCTGGCTGAGACCTGGAGGAACAAGAGCAGGGTGAGGAGTGGGGAATGATGTGGAAGCACAAGGGCTCTGCCTCTGCAGAGATGGTTCAGTGCTCCCTGGGAACAGCACCCAGCTCCTCACTCCCCCACTGTCCACCCTCCTGGGAAGTGATTCCCCTTTCAGAGGAAGCTGGGGGTGCTTTAGGGCAGGAAAGCCAGGACTCCTGCTCATCCCCAAGCTCCCTGAAGCTCTGTTGGTGCTCATGGTGTTTGCTGTCACACTTGGGTGCAGCAGCCTGTCACCAGCAGGTGGGAGAGGAATGTGTGAATGGAGAAATACTCCTGGCTTTCACATCCCCCCAGGTAAGTACCAAAGGCTCTCAGTAAGTCAGCACCTGAGCAGGGTCACATGTAATTAGGTTCAAACAGAAGTTTTTCTAGCCTAAAAACCTCCTGGGGGAGTTTCCAGGGGTGCCTGATAGTACTTAAATATTCCTTGTGACAAGGAAGACAGAGTTTAGATGCTGGGTGAAGCTAAAGAAAAGTAGTAAAGCATCAGAATTTACTGCCCAGGGAAATTTAGAGCCTTCACTGGTGAAGGTCAAGTTGAACACCTCTGGAAAGGCAAAGGATTACTGGGGAAGGGAGCAGCCCTTGACCCTCTGAGCTGTTCCTTCCAGCCAGAATATTTTGTGCTCTCTCATCGAGCAAGGCCATTTTAGCACCTCCTCTTCCCTTGTCTTCTCTCCCAGTGCAGCAGCCCACTGTTTTCATTCTTCCTAGTAAGGTAAATATTTTATGTTTCTGGCTGTTTCCTCTGAATTCTTTTCTTGGTTCTGGTTCTTTCCTGAGCAGAGCAGAATGAAAGGATTTCTCTACACACCTGGTTTCTCTTTGCTCCTTGACATGCTTGTCTGGGTTTTTTTAAGCAGTATTGTAACACCAATATTTCTAACACTTCTAACAATACTTCTAATACTTGTAACACATCAACACTTTGTGATGTGTTACACGTGCACAGTGTAAAATACAAATTGCAGAAACAGTAAGCTGTGTACAAAAAGAATCTGACTCAGCTTTTGTGTTTGTGGGGTTTTTTCCTTTTTTTTTT
>NW_005056253.1:0-3898 GCF_000277835.1 Geospiza fortis
GTGTGTGTATAGATACAAAAAAGAATATATATATGCATAGTAGGAAAAGAAGGTTATCTACTAAACAAGATATTTATTAGGGAAGAAATTTCAGACAGAGCATTTTCTGTCTGGGACAGAGATCTCACCTTTGCAGACAGCAAGCCAACACATACAGGACAAGACTCCTGTGGATATTTAGACGTGCAGTCTCCCTTGGATTTCAAAAGATAATTAAGAGACAAAAACACCTTTTGCCAACCATCCCCTAAGGGACTTCTGAGTACTGTAACAAAACAAGTCTGACAAAGCATATAAAAATCCAAGTTTCAGGCTAGTACCATGACCACAAGGCTATTCTTTCTTTTCTCTCTGTAACCCCAGTGCTTTGACTGAGTGCAACTCACCAGGAAAAAAACAGAATCAAAACTGCAGGCAACATCAACCTCCCACTGCAGCAGAGGGGAAGGGACAGCACAGGAGAGGGTGCAAGGAAGGGGCACAGGGAGCTGGACTCACAAGAGGGATTGCAGTATGAAAAATCACAAGCATCCAAACATCAAGGTGTTAAACTAGAGCAACAAAAATACCTCAATGCCATTTATTTTTGTTTCACCACCCTATAAACGCACGTTAATTCCCTTCAGTGCAGTTATTTCCCAAAACATGAAAGGCTGTGGAGGCTTCTATCACTTCTTAGAGATGAGAGCATGATGTACAAAGATTTTTAAGGATGAATGAAGATCTAATGTTTAAGTTGCAGGCAGATTCTAGTCTCTGTCTTCCTAATTGCACCAAAGCTCTTTTTCAGGGACAGAGAGGGCAGGAGGCAAGGGAAGGAAACCTCTGAAAGGCTGGGCACATAAGTACTTTTATCCAGGACTTTAGCCATGGTATTGCATGTCTTTTGACCAATTTCACCGTAAGGAAATTGCCAGGGCCAGAAGATGACAAATTTTATTCCTTCTGAGATCAGAAGTCCTAAGGGAAGGAGACGAGGTGATCGAGAGACTGCAGATCAAAGCTTACATAAGGCAGGGGAATCTTCTCTCCTCGAGCTGCTCTTTCATGCCCTTGATTAATGTGTGTAACAACAATTTGTACTGTTTGACACCCTCGGTGCAACTGCATTTGTATGCAGAATTCTATTGATGCGTAAAAATAAAGTAAAAGGAATCTAATTAGCAAAGCTGTCCTGCTTCCAATGATCCTTTACTAGGAACTCTGTGTTCCTCTTCTGGATCATTTGACTCCTGATTGATAAGAAAGCAGCTTGCTAACCTAATCACATTCCTTGGCCAGCATAAGACTAAGTTCAGTTTAATGCAGAACATGTTCCAAGCTGTTGGCTGCAGCAGGTGAAAAGAAAGAGGGCTAGTGTCCTGTAGATCACAGGATATTTTCCATTTTTCATCAAATTTTCTACTTAAAGCAGATTTTTTTCATAGTTGGGTGATTGGCTTTTTAGTCTTTATGTAGTTTTACTTTCCCCTACAAGAAGAAAATCCGCAATAAAATTTAAACTGAACGCACATAAGAAGGTCTGGAAGAAAACATTTCTTCTCAAAACACACCTGACCTAAAGCTAACATGGCACATAAGCAGGCCTTTGCAAGCATGGAGGAGAAGAAGAAGCATTAAGGCATTGCCAGGATGCAGTAAGCTCTCAAAGGAAGATTTTACAGCTCCCTGTAGCTTCCAGAGTTATGATCTGTGCCCTCCCTGCCTGAAAGTAATGCCAAGCTGCATCACTTTTAGCACAAGACACAAAATGCTTCTCCCCCATGCAGCATTTCCCTTGCTCCTCTACCCACTGTTTTCAGAGTCCCATCTTCCATCACTCAACACCCTGCCCTGCCAATTGCCTTACAGTCACCAAAAAGCCAGGGGGCCAACACCAAGAGCTTGCCTTCCCACCCTCTGTGCCACATGACACATATGTGTGTCCCTACACACCTTCCCTCTCTATGACACTAACCACAGTGAGAAATTGCTCTGCTCTCCCCTGACTGAGCACCACACTTCCAGGAAAGCCATCTTGGGGTTAACAGGGTGCAGCCGCACTTCTGCCGTGATTCAGCTGGTGCACTTTGGGTCTCAAGTGCTTGCACAAGATGGAAACATTTGTTAAGTACAAAGCAAAAAACCAAAAAAACCAAACCACTAACAGCAAAAACAAAAATAACCCAACCACCCATAAGAAAAAAACCCAACCACCCACAAACACACAAAAACCCCCCAAACAGCCAAAATAAAACCACATACCAAAAACCAACTAATCTTTTAGTATCAGAGAGGAAACACCACAACCCCAAAACCCTGTCATTAGTGATGAGGCACAGGAGATGAAAATGAAAGGAAAGCTAGTTGTTAAAGCAGCCAACATTTTCACTGAAGGTTTACATCACAGTAACCCATGTCCACCTCCTAAACCCACTTGAAGGGAGATCACATGGAAAAACTGGCCACATTGAAAAAATTAAATATGGACTGTTTGCCTAAGGCTGAGAATGAAAAGACTGAGGAGGTCAGCACAGAGTAAGATCTGTGTCCACCTATGAAAAAAACTCATCTTTAGATGACTCCAGAACAACAAAAAGTGCTGAGATCTCAGTAAGAACACTCAATGGTATTAGGTTTTAGTTGAATTACAAGAATGCAGCCAAAACAAGTGTGATAAAAATCTTTACAAGTCAGCAAGGTCAGCTGGCTCTTCTCTCTTGCCTCGAGATTTTCCAATTAGTTCTTGTACCCTTCTTCAGGCAGTTCTCTCACTCCCTTGGGGTCCAGAAAACATTAGTATCTTTCATTCCAGGAAAATCAAGCTCTGCCACTTTTATATATCCCACAGTCTCACTGGTCCATCAAAATTTTCCATATTTGTAATCAAGACCTCAGCCACAAAGCAATTTTTGCCTGTCCTTTCATCATTTTTAAAATGAACCAAGTAATGGTCATTCGATTTCAGATTGTTTCCTGTAACGAGCTCTCGATTCAGTCTTCATTATTTTGTGAAAATTAAGACTGAAGTATTCCTACTGATTGAAAAAGAAACCATTCATCACAGCAGCCCTGTTAACATGTACATACTCCTAAACCTACAACTGTGCACTGCAAATCCCACAAGACCAAAATCCTTACTAACATTACAAACATCCAGATATGAGCTAGAGGAATGAGGTCTTCAGCAAACGCACAATTTTACCCAAGGGAACTTCTTCACCATTTGTCTCAAGATTACTTTGATTTGGTTTGTTTCATGCACAATTCCCAGTTCCTTGCATTCTCAGTGTCACTCTCTCATAAGTTGAATGACAGGCACTAAGATGAATACCTTACAATCTATTCAGGTTTGCCTTGGGGACTGCAACTAGTTTGCTCTTTGAGGCCACAAACACCATTTTGACATAAGAAATTAAAGAAGCCAAGGCCACAGAAACACAAAGTTTCAAAACCTCCTTATACACTGATTTGTCTCTACCATCAACACACACATCCTTATGATCAGATTATTCTGATGTTTTCAGGTCAAGAATTGTGGCTTGCAGCATGCAAAAAACTCACTCAGTATCTGTCTTTTCTTTCTATTGTACATGAAAACAACAAAAAGACAAAAGTTCACTATAGCATATAAATGTCATCATTGTCTATCTGAATGTGCTAATTTCTAGTACTCTGAAATTAATGCAATGGTTCTGTTAAACAATGATTACAGACAAACATTCTGTCAAAGTATATATCATTATTAATAATTTTATAGGCTTAGAATAAAAGTCATGACAGCATGTTATTATTTGGCAACAAAACACTGAATTCCACTTAAACAACCACATCTTTTGTGGATGTCTAACTGCAGTTTTAAGCAACAGAATCTGGGTTTCACATCTCTTTCCTTGTGGCAAAACAATCTACTGTTTTT
>NW_005056254.1:0-3897 GCF_000277835.1 Geospiza fortis
CTGGTAGAAAGCTTCTAAGGTATTGGTGCACTTTGCTCAGACACTGTCTCATTTAAGCACCAAGTTGGTGGAAAGGGCATTCATTTATATGCTGCCCTCACTTGTTTGGGACTCTTTTTCATTCCACCCCAGATGGTACCTGCTTATTTTTTCCTGGATCTTAGGTTGGCTAATATGCTTTGAATTCTGTTGTGGCTTGTTTCCTCCCACCAGTGAGATGGGGAAGAGAGCTGGGAGAGCAAAAATGAGAAGAAGTCATGACTCATGGTAAAGAAAGCTTAGTAAGTGAAGAAAGAAATAATCATCTATAAAAAGTGATGCAAACACTAGCAGTAGCAGGACAATGCCTAGCCTGTCTGCTTGAGCCTGAGAATAGAGATGATCTTGGGCCTATGCAAGCACTGCTTAGCATTAACTAAACCACTGGATGTTTCCAGCATTGTTTTGCTTACAAATAAAATGTGCAGTACGTTACAGGCTGCTAAGAAAAAAATTAGACCTGTTCCATCCAGACCCAGTAGATCTTAGTTGCCTAGCTCTCCTAATTAGCTCTCCTAATGTCCATCAGCACCCTAATCAAGAGATTGATCTCTTGTCGCATAGTGAGGTTTGTGGAAGAGCCGTAGGATGTGTCTCCAGTACAGCACTTTTCAGGTAGCAATTCATCAGCTTTTGCTCAAGCTGACATGATCCTTCCTACATGTCTATAATTTAATGTTTTCACCACTGCTTCACCTGGCTAAACAGCCACCCTCCTCCAGCTGGGACAGAGGCTGACTTCTTCCTGGTCCATCTGTTGCCACATCAGCTCTCTTGACACAGCAATTCAGGTCACCTCCAAGTCTTTCCTTCTTACTTTACCAGACTCTGCTTGTTTTGTTGATAGATATTTTTGGTTGGTAAACAGGCTCTTGTGTTTACCTATTTTTTGCTCATTTTCCAGGAAGGAACATACAGACCTTTCCTCACAGTCTTACTGCAGTACTTTTTCCTGCTGCTGCTGATGCTCATATCAACTCCTGCAAACACCAGCTGTGGTGCTGGCTTCTCACAGCTTCACCTCTGCCCCTCAGACTGTACTGCTCCTGAGCAGACAACTTGGAGAGCCCCAAAATTCTCCCATTTAAGCAGGGCAGTTACTATCATCCATCGCCCTCATCCACAACTGTCATCAGCAGTTCTTGAGAAGCCCCCCTGCTGAAGTCACTTGCCCTTGTTTTCTTTGGTAGTTGTGCTGGTATTGTGGTCCTTGTATCAGCAGCTTGGGCTTTGGTTGTTGAAAGGGAAAATAAGCCAAGACAGCAAAACAAGTGGGTTTAGTTGTGGTCTCTGGATTTTTTTCCTGAATGTTGATAAATCTGCTTTCTTCTCCTTTCCTTTAGATTAGTCATCTCTGCTTGAATGCTTCTGCTTGTAGTAACTCATTTATACAGCCAGACAAAGATTGCATCTCATGAAAAAGAAAAATAGTACAGGCAATTCATCCCAAACTTCCTTAGGATTTTTTACAAATTCAGTCTTTTCTGATTGTGGTTGATTTTACAGTTGATCAAAGCAGCAAATCATTTTGGCACAGATAGAGTTTGGTTACGTGTATGCCTGTAAATCCCACGTTTCAGCATGTTTTCCTGCAAAGTGTTAGAGAATCTTCCTCTCCCCAAGTGCATGTGACTGGTGGCTGGTTCAGCAATTCGGCAAGGAGGATGACAGAGTTGCCATGACAACCAGTTACGTGCTGTGAGCAGAGATGGTGACAAATGACCAGCTTCTGGCTGGTTATCACTCCTCGTTTAGTAACATTCCCCAAATTAGGCAGACATGTCTGATTTATGATTATTTGACCTGTTGATTTGTATTTGTACTGCATTTGTTGCTGAGATAGCATTCATGCTTCTTGCAGTGGTGCTTAGGTGAGGCTGCCTGCTGGCCATCACTGGTGTGAATCATCTGAGTAGGTGAAGCTGTTGATTTTGCTGTAGTGCATAGAAAGTGAGAAGTTGTCTTTGGAGACTTCTTTTCATTGAAACCGAACAATTTAAACTTGCACATTGAACCATCTGCAGGAAACAGATGGGATAAAAATGTACATGACCTATGTTCTTTCTATTGTGCTGTTGAATGGAGAGTGCTCCTTGAATTTCACTTGCCCTCAGTCATTAATACAAAGTCTTCTTCTCCCTTCAGTGCCTGACTTGATCATCAGTGTGTGTGTGGGGTGGGGGAATATGCTTCCCTTAGGATGAAATCCTTGATCTGCTGAAGTCATTGGCATCTCTTCCAAAAGACTTGAGTTTCTGTGGCCTTGCTTTCCTTTAGTTTTGCTTTTATTTAGATGCAGAACACTGAAGTAAAACATTTTCATTTCAAGATTTTGGTATTTCAGAAAAAAACCCCCACAACACTTTCTCCCACCTCTTTCCTTTTATTAAAACCTTTTAATCCTCCTGTCTTCCCAGTTCCTTTTTGTGCTTCCCCTTGGTTGTTTAGAGGGACAGGATCTGTAATACACATGTGGTATGGTGGGCCAGCTCTTCATCATGCTTCAGCCCAGCTGTGCAGACAGACATCAGATATGAAGGTAGTGGTTTCCCATTGGTGGCCAAACATGGGAACAACATGTTGGGTGCTGTTGCTGGCCCTTTCTCTGCATTTTTTTACATAGAAAGCTTTGATGCAGATCTCGTATTACAAACAAGGTGCTTTTCAGTTTGAATTCTTCATTTATACTGTGCATCCACTGCTGCAAAGTGAACAATGGGAAGGCCAGAGATTCAGAAGGGATTTCACAGATTTATTATTGGCCAGATTATTTTTTTATATTTGGAAAACACTGAAAGTGTTCCTATTTGTACCATCATGCTTCTAGCCTGGACAATGAACACTCCTTTTCAGTTAATATTTTACTGTGAAAGTAAAAAAATGGCAATCAGTCTCGATCAAATCCGGTGTTGGGATGGTGTCCCTTTTCTTCAGAGGATCTTAACAGAAGAAAAATAGTTTCAAAGTCATCATAAGAATTGAGGTAGCTAAGCTAGAAATACGAAACAAAAAAGAGATATCTCATCTTTATCTCTGTACAGTGTGGGTATTTTATTACTTAACCCATTTAGATAGTGTAGATCGAGTGTTTGCCAGTATTGTTGAGCCTTGCAGACAAGCAGTCTCACTTGGGCATTCTGCTCCCATGCTGTGAAATAAGCCCTCTTTAAGCTAGAAAGACTGACTGAAAGTCTCATGCTTCCACTAACTCCAGCAGAGCTGCATTTGCATTAGCCAGAGGCTGTGCACTCACATCTGCTGCATTGCTTCCAAGGAGACAAAATGAGATCCTTCGGTTGAAACAAATCCCTGGAAAAGCAAAGCATGTGTCGTTTGAATGATGCAATGATACCTCTCAGATTTCCCTGAATATATTTTCTGTCATAGTATGACTCTACCTTGCTGCTGTCTCCCAGTTTTCAAAAAATGTGGGTATAGCATGTGAAATAACAGTTAAAATTGTCCTATTACTGGCTGCACCTCCCAGAAACAGAACTTGCAGCTCTCTGGTACCTCTGTACAGCATTTTTACAGTCTCTCTTTTGAAGTCATGTATGCTGCCAAATTCAAGCCCTTTGGGGCTGCATTTCCTCTTACTCAAGAGTCCTCTTTTTGTCCATAAATTAGTGCCCTAGCCATGCTGATTGGTGGGATTCATTTTCACCTGAAGAAGAGATGCATGGGTAAAATACAGGCCTGTTTTTCTAAGTACAACTCCCAGTTCAATACAAAATGTATTGTGTTAGACATGTTGCCTTACTTAAGAGTATTTTCTTCAGGAAGGAAGTTTGCTTGGCCTTCAAGTTTCCTCATGCACAAGGATCTAAGCAGAGAGGCACCAACTCCCACACCTTGCTT
>NW_005056255.1:0-3889 GCF_000277835.1 Geospiza fortis
CATCCCTGGAGATGTTCAAGGAACAACCAGATGGGCCACTCAGTGCTCTGCTCTGGTTGACACAGTGGGGACCAGCCAAAGGTTGGACTCCATGACCTTGGAGGTTTCTTCCATCCTTGGTGAGTCTGTGATTCAAACATACACCCAGCAAGGGGCAGCTGCAGCAGGGCAGCCATTCCTCTTACCAAGGGCATTCTAAAGGCCACAGGGACTAAACTGCAGTGACTCCTGCTCTTGTACAGAACTGACCCAAGCAGTTCTGCCAGCAGCCAGGCCTGGCTCACGCTGCACCAGCAAAAGGTAAATATTAGATGACAACACCATGTTATGCAATTGCTTTTGACATGCCTTGGTCATCAGGCAGCAGCGTGAACTGCTCAACAGACAAAACACGTTCTCTAGTTTTCTGCATCACAGACAAGAAAAATCACAGAGATTAGGACCATAACCAATTCAGAGCCAGCAGGACCATTAACTCTGTGCCCTCTAACCTGCATTCCTGTCACTCTGCATAGCTGCAACAAGCAAACGAATTTGTAACCTTCAGTGCAGCAGCTAAACAATATATAAATTTCCTGCTTTACATCTCACCTCAGAAAGCTCCATAAGCACCACACCGAACTTATTCAGAACACAACAGCTATTCCTTCTCAGAAAAGGAACTTGGTGACTTTATTACATTTTCCCACCGCATAATCAAGGATTTAACAGTCACTGCGCAGAAATAATCGCTACGCTGAAGATGTATGAGAAATCTGTTCAGATGGGTTTTACCCCAAAAATGCATATTGTGAAAGTGTAACAGAGAAGCAAATTAAAGGGAGAAATGCTTTAGAAAATGAGCAACTAAATTAATAAAGTTTTAAGAGTTTTTTTCTAAATTCTCTAACATAGTAAATTTATTTAAGACTTGCAGATTGCATGTATTCATTTGCCTAGTTTTGCTAGAACAAAATGAAACATATTGCTAAATGAAACATACTGAAGTACACACATATTTTTTTCTGCAGCAGCTCTAACCTGATTTATTTTTAATTTGAAAAAAGCAAATCTTAATACAATGTTTTGCACATATAGTACAATCAAGCACTATGCTGTACTTTGTACTATATTGTGATTTTCTTTTATATCTGGCATAACCACCTTTTCAATCGTATTGAATAAAAAAGATTTTTTTTAATCAACCGTTAGAACTCTCTTAGTATCTGATGAATACTTAGATTATTTTTAAAAATAGAAAACATCTGTATTCCTTTCCAATTTTCAGATACCAATCTCAAACTAGGCAACAATATTTTAGTATTAAAAAGCTCAATAGACATGATAGGAGTTATTTAATTCAATAATAATCTTATAGCCAATACCTCCTCTTAACACAAATTTGAGACTCTGTTTTCCATCTTCACAGAACCAATAATCAGAAACTTCCCACACCTACTTCTTTTTGATGGAAATCATATGTGTACATGCATATCCTTCTAAAAGCCAAACAAATTTATCTCAAAACAAGAACAAAATAACAGCCTGTATGGTGTTGTGCTTCTCCAAAACACATTCTGAGAAGCAAGGGTTTTATGTAGGATTGCTGACCAAATCTTCACTTGAAATGTACTTTTGTAGTATTACCGTCACTCTGAACTACTGAATCACAGGAAAAGACATCTTCATCATGAGTTCTCTAATGGAAACTCACTTACTACAGAAATACCACCAGCTGATGATAAACAGATGAATGATTCACAAATGCAAATGAGGGGGAAATATTCTACAGTAACACATTTGATTTTAGCCACAATTTAGAAATGCATTTCCAAGATTGTTTACAAGACATGACACATTCCTTCCAATGTCCTTGTCAAAGTCCTTTACCTGAACATGAAAAGCCTTGTCCATTAATCCAAATCAACACTGCCACGACCCCCTGCAGAATCCCACTGCTGGAACAGCTCACAGTATTGCAGACAAAAACCCCTACAAACTGGCAAAGCCAAAAGTGTCTAAAAGGCAGGTATTCTTGCATCACTAAGTGGCTGATTTAGTCATCTCCAGTGAAGGCATGTAGAGGGAATATTTTGTCTTTCCACAGACAAAGATCTCTCCCCTTGCATCATGCCATGGAGCTGTACAGGATGGCTGTTCAGCCAGCAGGTAACACAAAAATGCCTCTCCCCTAAAAGGTCTGAAAATCCAGCTGGACCTCAACATCATGCACCAAACTAAGCAGCATTAATTCCCTTCTTCAGGAGCCTGATAGAATAGGTCTGGTTTTCCCACAAAATCACTGAAGTACCTTTAATGATCACATGTCTGTCACCAGGGGTCAAAAAGCCTTCCTAACAAAACCTGAAGAAATTATTACACATTTTGACAGATTTTTTAAACTAACAATTCAGTAGCCATTTGCTATCTGACCTTCATTAGAATTTCCTTCATTATCATGTTGCAAAAATCTATTACATTACTGACTGAGGCAATTAGTCACTAGAAAGCCACTGCCATGTACTCCAAACTGGGGGATCATCATTACCATTAATTTCAAAGGACAGCATTAAAAGAGACAATATCCAATATTTTACTTGCTAATTCCACTGTAATTTATATTTAAAAAGTATGTGGGAAGGTTATGCCAGCCTGAATAATCAGTCATTTTTCCTGAGCTATTTTGTTTTCTAGGGAAAGCCTCAGCAGTATCTAGGGCATCTGGGGATACCTCAGTGGAATTCAGAGTTCAAGGAGCTGTTCTGCAGTACTGATACAGTGGTAGTCACAGAGGGCACCTATTTCCACTTTTAAAAAGATCAGTACTGATGCAATGCAGGGAAACAAGGAGAGAGGCAGGGCATTCCCTCACAAAGCTATTATAGCTTAAATCTTTCATCTTGCTCCATTTCATGTGCGTTCCAGGGACTACCATGAAGACTTTGCTCCTATTATCCTCTCCTCACAGTGTCCCTGTATGATGTAAATTATGAGCTAATTTTCTGGGCTTTTGTTTCTCACATCAGGTCTGTCACCAAATAAGAACACTGTCATTGTATTTACATGACACTTGGTGAAGTCTCAGCAGCTATTTGGATGCTGTTCTTAGGATACATGATACCAAATGAATTGCCTGGGACAAACAGATACTTATTACTGCAAAATTTCAGCCATGTAGTTAGAAGGCTGCTGCAGCATCAACAGAACAGCTCAGTAAAAGTTATTGCATGATCTTAGCTTCTTTCCATACAGTAAGGGCTTGCTTAGAAGCCTGAAAAGGAAAAAACAATTTAATGGAAACAACACAGTATCTATCCTACCTTGTCATTGCAAGGATTTTTGTATCCAGGAACAAAATTTTTACCCTTCTCTATCCATGTTTTCAGCTGTCCTAACTCAAAATTCCAGTTCAGTCACTTGAGAAATACTTCTGATTTCTAGGAAACACTGCCTTGAAAAAGGTTGGAGGGTTTTTGGTTGACATGTCTTTAAATCTACCTATTTCTATTATGAAGGGCTAGTCCAGCACATTGCAGAAAAATACAGCTGGGAGAGATCCCCACTGCAAAGTTGTCTAATGTGACCCCTTCATGCAGGACAGTATCAATGGTAATGCTATCATCCCAGATGGATGGCTGGCTAGTCTGTACTGTAATATCAGTAATGGTGAGGATTTCACAGCCACTGCAGATACACTGTGCTTTGCTATTATCATTTGAAAGGGGATTTGGGGTTTGGGGTTTATTTCTTTTCTCTAATTTTTAACCTCAGTCTCACTTGGTGAAAGCTTTAAGGAAGTCCCACGGAGAGCAGGGTTGTTCAAAGGGTACACGAACTGAACTGTGCCAACTGGGTAAAGAACAAATAATCTTTCTGGGCTGGAATTCCTGCAAGAAAGTGGGAAAAGAAG